>NW_020885030.1:31345-153480 GCF_003945725.1 Corapipo altera
CTCCATCCCTTATTCCATACCATTTGTATCATGCTCGGGTACCACATAATGTGATTGTACCAGGGTGAATTTATGTTGATACTTTTGGTCTGTGTTTGGCCCCAGCCACCTGCAGTAGTTTATATTCTCCCTGCCAAGTTCACTGATAAAACAGTGAATTCGTCCTTGGAGGGAGAACTTCTGTATAAACTGTTTTAATTGGTGTTCTGTGATTTGCTAGTTGTCCTCCAAGGTCGTTTGAAGGAGAAAGTGATTGACTGATGATAAATGATGGAGAGCGGCTTGGCAAGCTCTTCTGCCAGCTCCCTCATCACCCTAGGATGGATCCCATCTGGTCCCATAGACTTGTGAGTGTCTAAGTGGCTCAGCAGGTCACTAACTGCTTCCTCCTGGATTGCAGGGGGGCTATTCTGCCCCCTGTCCCTGTCTACTAGCTCAGGAGGCTAGTTATCCTGAGGACAACCTGTCTTATTGTTGAAAACTGCGGCAAAGAAGTTGTTAAATACCTCAGTCTTTTCCTCATCTTTGGTAACTATATTCCCGCCCATGTCCAATAAAGAATTGAGGTTTTCCTTGCCTCTCCTTTTGCTATTAATGTATTTATAAAACCATGTTTTCTTATCTTTTGCAGAAGTGGCCAGATTAAGTTCAAATTGTGGTTTTTTACCTTTCTAAATTTCTTTCTGCAGTACCTAATGACATCCTTAAAGACTTCCTAAGTTGCCTGCCCCTTTTTCCAAAGGTGATACACCCTCTGTTTTCCCTGAGTTCCTGCAAAAACTCTCTGCCCAACCAGACCGGTCATCTTCCCTGCTGGCTCATCTTTCGGCACATGGTGCCTTCAAGATTTCTTTCTTGAAGTATGTCCATCCTTCCTGGACCCCTTTGTTTTTAAGGGCTGTTTCCCAAGGTACCCTCTGAATCAGCATCCTGAATAGGCCAAAGTCTGCCCTCTGGAAGTCCAGGGTAGAGGTTTTGTTGATGCCCCTCCTTGTTTCACCAAGTATTGAAAACTCTATAATTTTATAGTCACTGTTCCCCAGACAGTCTCCGACCATGACATCTGCCACCAGACCTTCTCTGTTCATAAACAGCAGGTCTAGTGGGGTCCCACCTGCTTGCCACCTGAGCTGTTGGGTCGTGTCTTATTATATTACATTAATAAGCCATAGGCAGTCACTTCACTTTTGCCCTGATTCAGGGAGGGTATGTGTGTGGAAAGGCTCTGAGTTCATTTTGTTTTCGGCCTGATCATCTGGCTGCTTCTGGTCCCGGTTTGCCTCCGTTTTCCTGAGCCCTGTCCTGCCCCCAGCCCAGATCTGCTCAGATTTCATTGGAGAGGCAATGACAGTGATGTATTTTGAGTGTATGTCGATTGTAACGTGTACATATTTCAGTCTATCGAATTCAGGTATATGTGTTATGTGTGTTTGCCATATCTCATTTGCCACTAATCCCCTGGGGTTAACTCCTTCCTGAGATGGCATTGGAGTTATTTGCTGGCAATCTGGACACGACATGACTATGTCTCGAGCCTGATTGAGAGTGATTTGAAATTGTCTCTTCAATGAACGTGCATTCTGATGAAAAAACAAATGAGACAATTTCGCCTGCTCTATAGTTCTGGGCACTGTGGCAGACATAGCTGTTGCGTCCATCCTCTGGTTCCCCTCTGCTATGGGCTCTGGCATTTCTGTGTGTGATCTTATGTGCATGATGTAAAAGTCAAACCTCCTGTGATTGACAAGAAACCAAACAGCACGCATTTCTACAAACAAATGTGTGTTTGCAACATCTCAAAGGAATGAACTATTGAGACGGGATACCAAACTTGCACCATAACAAGAATCTGTTACAACATTTACAGGTTACTCTGAAAACCTTTCCAAGGCAATACGGATAGCAGCTAGTTCCAGAAACTGTACAGAACCTTGGTTCATGGTCTGTATCTCTTGTTCCCATTTTCCTGTATCAGGGTTTACCCATGTCACTGCAGCTTTCCTGGTCCATCCTGATGCATCAGTAAAGACCGTGAGGCCTTTTACTGGTTGGTGTTTGCATCTGGTTGTGGTTTTTAAGGGTAAATTACCCATTTCTGTCCAAAGCCTGTGTTTAGGGTAATGAATAGAAATGTCACCATCATAGCCTGGCAGGGCAGCCTGGAATCCAGTGTCTTCGGCCAGCAGCCAATTGAGGCTGTCCTTAGTTGCTGGAATGTAGATGATCATAGGATCCTGTCCGTCCAGTTCCTGTAGACGTCCTCTGCCTTTAACAACAAGTTTGGTAAACATTTCATTAATGGTCCACGCAGTTTTAGGAGGTGAATGGGGCAGAAACAGCCACTCTAGGACCCTCAGTGGATCCTATTCAGTTTGGTCCCCCTGAAACAAAACTGCGAATGGTTGGAACCTGCTAGGAACAAGAGCAAGGCAGATTTGCAGTTCAGGATTTCTCCTTCTGCCTTGTCAGCTCTCAATTGCCTTGGTGCATGTTTCTAATGCCTGCTTTGCCTCTACTGTCAGAGACCTGCTAGATGTTAAGTCCGAGTTACCCTTCAACAGTTTAAACGGGGTGTAGCTCCTCTGTGGTTAAGTCTAAAATAGGCCTTAACCAGTTAATGGCTCCTAGAAGTTTTTGCAGTTCATTTAAAGTTAAGGTATCTTTTACCTCAAACTGAAGTGGCTGGGACGAGATCTCCTGCTGTGTGATTCTCCATCCAAGGTAAGTCCAGGGATGCGATCACTGGATCTTCTCTGGAGCGACCTGCAATCCTGCATGTTGGACAGCATTGGTTAGAGCAGTAACAACCATTTGCAACTCAGTCTCTTTGGTTGTGGTGATTAGAATATTGTCCATGTAGTGATAAATGATTGCTGAGGGATAAAACCTTCTGATGGGGTGAATAGCTTTTGCCACAAGTCTGACATATGATCGGACTGTTTCTCATCCCCTGAGGAAGAACAACCCAGTGGTATCTCTGCATTGTTCAGAGCGGGGATAGAGAAAGTAAACCATGGTGCATCCTCAGGGTGCAGAAAGATGGTAAAGAAGTGTCATGGTTTGAGACAGCCCCAAAATCCAATTCCCTAGCTCCATTCCCCCTCCCACATCTCAACCCAATGTGAGATGGGTTTTTCCAGACAAAACACAACCAGACTCAGAATGGGGGAAAGGGAATATATTACAATGACTGTACAAATAAATACTATAACACATTATACACACGATCACAACTATCTCTACCATGACATATAGTATTTACAATGGATCAGATCTCTTCTCCCCTCCAGATAAAAGTCCAGGAGGGAAAGAAAGACAGATCCCTTCCAGTCTCTGAACAGCAGGAGTATCTTCCAAGGCAGCAGGTCTCCTCATCTCATGCATGCAGCAGTTGTGGCTGGCTTTCTGCCAGAACTCACGAGGGAGGTATCCAAGTTCCCTTGGCCCCTTGACACAGGCAAAGGGGTCTTCCTCCGTGGGCTACGTAACCCCAGACAAGGTCGTTTCACCACGGTCATATGACGAAGACACAGGGGGTCTTCATGACGGTCTGGTATCTCCAGGAGATTCAAGCTCCTTGCAGGTCCTCTGTGCCCTGCCTCAGGCTGCCACCTTGGCAACAGTGTGAGGGGGGAGCCAAGGTCACCCCCTCTGCATTCCTCTCCGTCCTGGTCCAGCTTCCCAGGACGCTCTGAGCTTCTCAGCTCCTCTCTCTCTCTCTCTCTCTCTCTCTGGTGCTGCATGTCCAAAACTGCTCTCCAAAATAGGAGTCCATCTCCCTCTTTTTCTCAGAGGGATCAAAGGAGTTTGGGGGGTCTGGTATCAGTTCTTACCCCCAGAACTCTGTAACTCTGCTGCGGGCTCTCTTTTCCTCGGTTCTCCTTCCAGGAGTTCTTTCTCTGGTGTTGCATGTCTCTGTTGCTCCGTCTTATCTCTTCTGTCTCTCTGCCACCATTTCTCTGGTCAGTGTCGGCTGCTGCTTTCTCCGGTCGCTGACCACGATGGAGAAAACATCTCCCGGCATAACTACAGGCACCTAGCCCAGCTTTATGCTGTTCCAGGTCCCTGCAGCTCCCCCAGTTTGAGGTTGGGAGGCCCCAGAGGCTCCGAGGGGCTCCGACCCCCTTTCCTCGTGGCTCTACAACATGGCTACTCCTTCTAACTACAACCAAAACTACAACTCTTCTCTTCCGTTTGCTTGTGGTATGTTTACATTTCTGCAGGAGCGCCCATTGGACAAAATTTCAAAACTTCCAGGGGTCTCCACCCCTCGGGGGTTACCACTTTCTTAGCCTCTGGGGGAAAACAAGGTTCAAACCACTACAAGAAGCAATCCTTCAAATCAATTACCACTAATTGTGGTGGAGGGGTGCAAATCACCAATCTGTTTTCTTGAGTCATATTTGTTTGTTGTGCCGGGGCTTGCGACCTCACTCCCGTCTCCAGTTTCCCTGCTGTGAGGAGTTTTTTGACCCCCGCTTCCCTTGCTGACACTTTTGGCACACTGACGTGGGGGTTTTCTTAGGGCAATCCCTTTGAAAATGATCAGCAGCACCACATCTATAGCAGCCGCTTTTAGGTCTTGCCTCCTCCTGTAATCTCAGCTGCACGCTTAAGGTTGTAGCCAGAGGAGCAGTCTGGTGTTTAACTGATCCGACACCCTGGCATGCTCAAACCATCTTGGCAACGCTGCAACTTTCCCTTTTAGGGAGAGTTTGTAAAGCTCTTTTACAATCTGGATTTGAGTTTTCATATGCCAGTTGCCTGAAAAGCATCTCTCTAGCTTCATCATACTCTATTTGCCTGTTTAAGGCAGCTTGCAACCGGTCGAGAAACTGGGAGAAAGGTTCTGTGGAGCCTTGCAAGACCTTTGTGAAGGACAGATTACTGTCTCTGTCTCTGCTCAGGAGTTTTCTCATTGCTCTTAAAGCCAGTTTTGCAATCACTTCGTAAATCTCTCGGGGGTAACCTGCTTGTTAGTCTGCTGTGGCAAACTCCCCGTCTCTTGCTAAACGATTGCATGTCATTCCTGCTTGTGTACCACCTGGATTACTCGCATACACTGCACAGTTCTCCCATAAATCAGTCAACCAAACACTGTATTGTGTATTTGTTAGAACCATTCTCAACAGTGTTTTCCAATCATGTGGGGTGAAAACATAAGTGGAACTCAATGTCTCCAAATATGCAAACGTGTGAGTCAAGGAAACACCAGTTTCTTTACCTAATTGCCTCAGCTCCTTTGTTACCTCATAAGGTAAACTTTGAAACTGAGGGGACTGGTTCTCATGGTAGATGACTGGACATGCATTAATAACTTGCCAATCTCCCACCCGCATTGCTTCCTCGCGGCACCTACCCCACCGGTCGACCTATCTCCCCGCGCCTGCCCTCTTGTCCTTGTCTGGGGGGACCACCTCCGGTCCCTCCTCATCATCTTCTAATGCCTCTCCACCTGCGGCTCCGATATATTAGGTTCCCCGTGACTGCATGGCAGAGGATGACTGACACGGTGGGAAGGGACCTCCCCCCTCCCCGCGCCCACGGTCGGAATGAGATGGCTGCGCTGCCGGAAGAGACAGGTCAGGTTCCGGTCTGTTTTGCGAGCAAGATGGCTGCGCCTGTGCTGGAACACGCGGTCGCAGTTCATCAGTAGCATGAGGGGATGAGTATGTTGGGTTCCCTCCCCCCTTGCTGCGACGGGACCCCACGCCTTGCTCCTGTGAACTGGATTCATGAACTAAGGTTCCCATCCCTTCCCCGTGGTTTGCGCACTCACTAAAACCAGAAGCTACACCAATACTTAAATTGCGAACTCTCCCCACCTGCCCACATTTAAATCTGCTCGGGATGCATGTGGTGTCTCCTCCCCCTTGTGTATTTCTGTGTTGTGGACAAGGGCTGCGGTTAACAACCTGGTTAGGAGGTGCAGGACGTTTTGTGTCGGTATAGCTTGGGGGTTCTATTCATCTCTGTGCTCTGTGCAAGGTGTCCATAATATGGGTCCAAGCAGGAAGACAGTTATTGGTTTGTATGTCACCTTCTCTGGCTTTATCTCTCATGAGTTTTCTGATTTTATCCCAAATGTCTAAATTCAAGGTTTCAACCAGCAGCAGTCTTGGTGCTATGGATTTTATCCATTGTATAAGGTCTGTTAATTCTGCGCATGTGGTCTGTATCGAATATGGTCTTAACAAGAGGCATAGAGTTTCTGTGTCTTTCTCTATCTCTGTAGAGAGCGTGTTTCCCATGGTTGTTTTTACCTTATCGCGCCGCTTTTGGATCCTGCGTGCATTTCTCTCACTGCTGGCTTTGTTCGTGGCTCGTGCAGTTTTGCTTTCAGTTTCGGCTTGCCACAGCAGTGACTATTCACTGCGGCGGTGGCTTTTTGCTACTTCGGCAGTCAGTGGCAGTGGCGGCGGCAACAGCAGTTTCATTTTCGGTTTGTGTTCGCCGCTGTTTTCTTAGTTTTTTTCTTCTCTATCTTCTCTCGGTTTTCTTCTCCTGGTACATGCACTTTCTGTCTTTTTCAAGCTTGGTTTAATCCTGCATCTTTCAACTGCGATCTGCACTGAAATCCGATGCTTTTAAGATGTCTATGTTTTTTTTTTGTAAAAGTGTTCCAGGTTTTAAAACAAACCCATTCGAACACTACCAATTTTACTTTGCTGCAAGGCATTTAAGATTGTTCCCTAATATAGAGATCTACCCCACGCAAAGGGCGCCATTTATGGTTTATTAATGTAATATAATGAGACCCAACCCAACAGCTCAGGTGGCAAGCAGTCAAATCTTTTATTTAAATGAAAATGCCCCTTTATATACCCTTCGGGGGGCATGTGACCTGACTGACCAATGGCAGTGGAACATACACTGCTCATGTGTGTCAGTATGCTGTCTGGGGACTCCAAGACCCAGAATGCATTCCCCTGCATCCTTGGGACATGCCCCCTACAACTGCCATTTCCCGAGGAGAGGAAAAAACTCACCTCCCCCCCCCCCCCAGTCTTCTGACAGCCATCAGTCTGGAATGCAGGTCTGCTAGTTAGTTCTTTTGTGTGTGTCAATCACCCTAGGCAAACACCTTCCCCCTCTGTGGTGGGGGAAAAAAGTTTTCCCCCTGAAGTTATAAAATGGTAAACCCCCAGGGGGTGGTTACCCTTGGGGTTGAGCCAATGAGCGCTTCTGCAAAATATATCACCCAGACCGGAAAAGAAGGGTGATGCTGTAGTTGTTGTAGTTGTTGTTGGAGAGGTGACCATGTTCTGAGGCCATGAGGGAGAGGGGTCCGGAGCCCCACTGGGGGTTGGGCCCCCCCCAGCCCCCGGCAGGGGGGCTACAAGAACTTGGAACAGTATTAAACTGGACCAGGTTCTGTAGCTGAGAGCTGAAGGAGTTTCTCCACTGTAAGCAGCAGCAGGAGATACTGAAAAGTGGCGGCAGAGCAGCAGTGGACGGAGAACAGTGGCAGAGAGTCAGAAGGAGATAAGAACTGAAGAAGCAGCAAACAAGCATGCGGCCAAGCAGGAAGACACAGAGTTGTCTGAGAGAGAGAGAACCAGCAACAGAGAGAAAACTAAGCTCTACAGAGAGAGAGAGAGCAGAACGAAACTCTATAGAGACAGAGTTTGGGTAAGAACTGAAACAAAGTCCCCAAACCCCTCTGAGACCTCCTAGAGAGGAGGAGGATTATGGACTCTTACTTGAGAAGAGTCTTGGAGTGCTACAGCACTGCAGAGAGGAGCTGAGAAGTTCAAGGCCAAAGGAATGCGGAGGAGGGCTTCGCCCCCCCGCTGCTTTGAGAAGCTCTGCAAAGGGGGCTTGAATCCCCTGAAGATAAGGACCGTCACGAAGGCTTCTGCACTTTGTTGATATGACGTGGTGAAGCGACCTTTGTCCTGGTAAACGCAGCCCACGGAAGAAAAAGACCCTCGCCTGGAGTCGAAGGACCGAGAGGGGCTTGGAGATCCCCCTCGTGTGTACTGGCAGAGATCCAACTACAGCTGCTGCATGGAAGAAGAGAACCTGCTGCCCTAGAGACACTGCTGCTCTGAGAGTGGAAAGGATCTCTTCCTTCTTCCCTCCTGGACTTTTATTTGGAGAGAGAAGAGATTTGATCCATGTTTTATCATAGAAAAGATAGTTAAGATTGTATATGATGTATTATACTATTTATTTGTAAACTCATTGTAATATAATCCCTTCCCCCCATTTTGAGTCTCGTGTGGTGTCTGGAAGACCCATCTCACACTGTGTTGAGATGAGGGAGGGGGGTTTGGACTTGAGAATTGGATTTTGGGGCTCTCAAACGATGACACCCTCCCTCGTTCAACATCTTTCTTTTACAACGATGCAGGGGAAAGAAAAAAAAAATCCCCCTTGTTTTTTTAAGAACAAGTAAACCTATGACATAGCTTTAGATTTCCCTTTTAGTGATGCAAAACTAGATGGCAGCTGATGAAGCAAGCATCTCAGAAGAACACAGCAGAGAAAATTACTCTCCTCCTGTACACCTGAAAGGCGATGTGCCTAGAGGTGCAGCTGGGAGATCCTTCCTAATACCCACCCTATGTTCTGCCCACTTTGTAGAGAAAATAGTGTCAGAGCCCATGTCCATCAAGTCAGTGTTCATACAAGTTATGGCCATTTAAGAATACAGAGTAGGACAGGCTTAGTTTTCACATGTTCTACTGTATACTGACCACTGAGGCAAAAGAAAGACAGGAAGTTTCTTGCCTTGTTCACATCTTTTTCATTTTCTTGAGGACAAACCTCTGCTCTAAGATCTATCTTCATTTTGACATTCTGCTCTCTGTGTATACATGGGAACATTGCTGTAAATATGGAGGTCATGTGCAAAAGAGTAATCTACAAGGCCAGCAAAGAGCAGAATGTTGCAACGTCTCAAGAAGGATAGTTTTGGGGAGTTACTGCCAGGATATATTCATATGTCACAGTCAGTATGAAAGGAAAAACTGTTTCATCTTTGTTTAAGTATAAACACTTCTTTTGTTGAAATAAATAAAATTATCTCATTTTCTATAGGTCAAACTAGCATTGTTTTCAAGCACTGAGTCTTAATAAACTGCAGACTGTTCACATTTTGAGGTTAAATCCTAAATTGTTTTTCCTCCTTAAGTGTCCCCAGACCTTTTGAAATGACATCACCTACGCATTCATCAAAGTTCTATATTTGGTATAATTTTTTTCTGGTTTGGTGAAAATTAATCAACAACTTCAATATTGTCTAATTTGTAGAAAAAAATTACTTAAAAAAATAAAAATTGTTTCCATATTTCTTTTCCCCTCTCAATTTTTTTTTTTGAAAATGGATTGTGTAGGATCTGAATTTTTTTCTTATTGAACAATCTGAAAATCAAGAGAATAAACTGCTCAGAAATGTCTGTGTTTTCCCAAATACCCCATTCAGGGGAAAGGATTTTTGTTCATCCTGCTGCTGCCATGGTTTCTGCCTAGTGGGTGGATTCACTGTGCTGGGAGTGTCCCTCTGAATAGTTCTGGAACAGATCACATCTCAGAGCCCTATGCAAATGTCCCCACAGTTGGTGAGATGTGTTTCCTCTTAGGATTGGTTCTGATTCACAGTGTTCAGCTTTACACCTGAGTTTAAACCCAACAGCCCTTTAGCAAAAGGCAATGGTTTGAATCTCAGGGGTTGCTACTGGACTAGGGGGCCTTGCCAAAGTCCTGATGAGGGTGGGAAGGATCCACTGGTTCAGCAGGCATAAGATGTACACCTTGGCATGGGTGGAGAGGCTGGTTTGTGTTTAAGTGGCTTGGTGGTTTGGGCACAAGCATGCTGGGCATGCCTAACCATTTGCCTGCTGGGGCATTTGTTTGCCAGTGTGGAAGAGTGACTGTGTTCCTGCTGATCAAGTCATGTCTGTACCCTGGTGTCATGCTAGCAGGACATTTTCCTTGGAGCAGCAGCAGTAGCTCACTGGCCTTGGAGGAATCTCCTCTAGTTGTCAGAGTCTGTTGATAGGAGACATGGTGCCCTCCTGTCCTCTACCTTCTGGTGTCAGCAAAGGGAAGTAACAAACAATTCACTAGTCTAAATAAATATCTAGATTAACTTTTGCGTGTCAGTATAGTTTAACATAGTGTAAGTGTAGATACACTTTCCAGATTTATAACAAAGACATTAGAGTTTGTTTCGCTTAAGGAAGCTTTCCTGCTTAAGAAGCAGCACCTTTCTCAAAGATAATTTTGATGTTTCCTCCTCCTGCATTCCAGAAGAGGCTTTCAGGCCCTCTCTCTGGTATGAGGAGAGATAAACCCTCACAGCCTTTAAGACTCTCCATGTTCAGAGAGGGCTGGGGCAGGGGGGGAGGAGGCGCAGAGAAGATAACACCGAGGAAGAACAGGGGGACGTGCCTTTCTCAGACTCGGTATTCAAGCACTGTTAGGAATTTTCCCTTGTAAGTCTACTGTTCTTGACTTTGGAATAAATTTTTCTGAAATCCTTCCACTTCCTGGCATTTTGGGGGTACCTGTGTGTTATCTTACTTCTCACATGGGAAAAGTCCAAACTTCACTGCTCAGTTTTTCTTGGTAATTAGATTATAAACATAAGCTTTTATTTTTGCCAATTACTTTTAGTTTGTGTAACATTCCTGAACAATAGGAGACAGACTGTGGGCAAGTAACATTCCTGTATTAAATTAATCCAGGAGGCTAGGCTAGAATTATGTAATTTTCATTCCTCAAAACTGAGAGCTTGGTAAAATAATTCTTTTCATAGCAGTTTAAAATTGGACTCAGAAGGCCAGGTTATTGCTGAAGTTAATGAAAACAATATCACTGCTTTGTATTCCGGTTTAAAGTCCCAAGGTTAAAAGCTGTGGACTCACTGGACCAGATTTTTCCTCTTGCTTACACTTTATAACATAAGAACTGTTGCAGTGGATCAGAACAAAAATCAGACTAGCTAAGTCTCATCTCCAGTAGTGACCAGTACTTCATGTTTAAAAAGGACATAAGAAACAGAGCATGGTAAGAAAGATCTTTCCTTCTGTATTTTTTTACTGCTTTTAACTAAAGCTTGGGTCGAAGTTTGTGCTTTGTCAAGGATGCATCAGGCAGTTGACTTTAATAGCCACCTACAGAGCTGTCTTTAACATCTCAGTAACCCCATAAACTTCACTGGATTTTCTCCTGCTTTTGAAGAGGGATGCCTTGGTTGCATGTAACTACAGTTATAGCAATTTACAGTCAGGACAGCCGAACTAGCTTTTCACTATTCAGTTCCCTGACTAGAGCTCAGAATGGCTTTTACTGTTACTTGTGTGCAAGAGCACATGGGTACAATGCTGTTAAGGGATTAAAGAGCCAAAACAGTATTTTTAAAAGAAGAATTTGGTACACATGGCAAACTTCACATTTAGGTAGCTACTTGTTCTTTCTTAGGGTCTTATATCTATAGGTGTTGAGAACTGCACATGATTTTGTGATAGTTTAAAAAACTTGCATCGGAGATGCCGAGGCTCATGTGCAGCAGTGAGTTAGCATTACTCCACCTTTGGCTGTTTGTACCTGTTTTTCTTCTGTTTCTCTTCATTTTTCTTTGGTTTGGGGAGGAGAAATCAACTTCAGATATTTGACTTACTAGAGATGAAGTTCCATATACAGTTAATGGAAACAAAAGATCACAGGAGTATGGGGAAGGGCAGGGAGCAGCACAAAAACAGAGACAGTAGCTGGTGAGTGCCTTTTGAATTCAACTCTTTCTCTGTGGCCAGTATTCTCAGGGTGCTGCATTTGAGTGGGTGAATATCCAGGATGGATGGTAGACCTCTGGTTCAATTATGTCCTTTGACAGGAGAGGTTACGTTAATTCATCGGGAGAGCTAAGACTTTTTTAAAAAATAAAGCTAGTAGGTTTCACATCTGAACTGGAGAAGGCAAAATGAGGATGAAATTCATGTACTTATAACCTGGATACATCTTTCACTCCTGTTTGCTTTTTTGATTAATTTTTATTTGTACATTATGATCAGATTAACTTCTGCGTAAATAGTGTCTTCTATTTGTATTTGCACAATAGAAGATTTCATTCCAGTGGGGTGTTGGACAGTGACATATAGCACCATGTACACCAGTAATGTTTCTCCATGTTGAATAGGACAAATCAGGCACTTGCCATTTTCTATATTGGTAACCATATAAAAAATAATTTTTATTCTTCCTGTGGGAGGAGGACTAACACTGGGTTTATGTAGCAGACACTGACAATAGTGGAGTTTGGGTTGATGGCATGCATAGCCAGAATGTACTGCTTTTTGTCTATGTCATGGTTCCCCAGGACAGGGTTAATTTTTGCAGTAGTTGGGAGAGGGCATGGTCAGGACCCAGAGGTTATTCTATACCACCTCATATCATTGTCGGGGGCAGGGGAAGGTAGTCTCTCTCTTCCGGGGAGAAGGGGTTCCTTCCAGTTAGGAAAATATGGTGGAGGGAGTTGACCAGTATTGTCCACGTGAATAATTTCTTTTCTTATACCTTTTGTTATTAATATTGTTGCTGTTACTGTTTGTTTTATTATCTCATTGCTGTTTCCAGAAAATTGTTCTTATCTCAATCTGTGATCTTTGTCTTTTGTGTCTCCAGTTCCTAACTCCATCTCACCACAGGGAGAAGGGGGAGGGGAAGGGGGAGCAAGAGAGTGGTATGTGGTTTGGGAGAGTCTCAGTGCGGGCACTGAATTGGGGAAGAAATTGCATGCATACTTGTGCTGTGAATTTATCTAAAATTCTAAATAAAACCAGACTCATTATTTTAGAGTTGACATTAGCTTTTTTTTTTCCCTTAAATTGTTATGTTCCTTATTTTAGAACTGGACAATAACTGTCATGGGCATTTGGAAAATATTATTATAAAGAGGCAACTGGTTAATTTTAAGCATACTAATCATAGTTACATTTTGTAAAAACAAACACTATGATGCTTGTTCTCATCAGAAAATATGAAGAAAGTGCTAAGATATGGTGTTAGCGATTTCTTAAACTCCAGATTAAATTTAAAAACATGAGAAGTATAAGGGGAACATGGAAAAAAGTACTTACATAATGAGCAAGAGGACACAGAAGCAGTGCTAGCTGGTGCTGCAGCCACTGATAAAAGTGGGCCAAGAACTAACTGGGAGGGAAAAAAAGGACATTTGTCAAATATGAATCCTGGTGCAGGGAAAGCAAGGACATGTGCCATGACGCAGTTGTCAGAATCTAAAGTCAGATGAGTAGGAAGAAATGTGATAGAACAGAAAAAGAGAAATGAAAGGGGTAAGCAGTATGTCTGAAGGCAAGTCTCATGATGGAGGACTGAACTAAGGAGAGAATACCTAGGGTACGGTATGGTTCTGATGTAATAGGAATAATTAAATTATGAATTAACAGTCCTCTTCTTTTGTCTTTATTCTTTTTAATGTGTTTTTAAACATGATTTAGCCATTTAATAAAACAGTTTATATTTTTTAAATGAAACAGACCCTTTCTAAAGCAAAAATTTAGGAGTAATGTTGGACTATAGCAGTGTTTTGTAGCAGACCTTATACTTCATGTGTTCAATTCTCCCTTCTTTGAGATGTTCTTTCTTTGTTAATCTTTCATTTCCATCTTTCACATTCTGCATTTGCCAGTCCCACTGGAAGAATCAAGAGAAATTTGGAGAAACACATTAGATTCCCCCCACCCAACTTACAGTCTAACAAAGCCCAGTCTCTTTTATAAGGTATAGGTTTCTAATGGGAAATCAAAGACTAAATAGGGAAAATATCTAGTAAGTAGGGAAACTACCTAATTATGTAACCAGCACTGTCAGAAAGCTCTGCTTTTGAAAAGCATTCTTGCATGCTTGCCTGCAATCTGGCCATCTTTGTTCTTTATTCTCTTAGTGCCTACAAAGGAAAAATGGTTTGAGAATAACTCCGAGTTAATAACTAGTGAATTGTACCCTGTGATAATTCAGGTCCTAGAGAGGTAGCTTTTTCTCTCTTGCTTTACCCTGATGTGGCCATTGATTATTCATCAGCATTGGTTCAGAGCATTCAGAGCATTCAATAAAGAAGAAACAGATTCCTAAATCTACATAAAAGCTCCAGTATAGAGAGCTAAACATTCAGGAAATTTTGGATTAAACAAGTTACAATAGAAAACTGTTTCTACTGTAACCAGAAATGGTTCTAGTAGAACTCCTTTGACTTTTGAGAAGCTACAAGGAATTAGAGAGTGGTCATTCCCTGAGGAAATTCCAAAAAAAGGGTGTCTAACTGTTATATGTACCTTTGAAACACCTAAATACCATCTGTCATAAAACTTATGTATTTGCCGTGGGTTGACCTTGGTCAGATTCTAGGCACCTACTAAAGTTGCTCTGAGTTAGGAGAGGTCACACAGGCAAAAAAAACTCAATATGGGGTAAATAGTAAAATTTATTACTAACAGGATAAGATCTAAAGAGTGAGAGATAAAATAGTCTTAAACACACTTTCCACCTATCCCTCCTTCCTTCCATGTTCTCCCTCCTCCCCCCGCAGCGGGGCAGGGAGACAAGTCCACCTCCTTGGGCAACAGGTCTTCCAAATCTGCTGTCCCATAGGTCACTCTTCCATGGGCTACAGGGGGACAGCCTGTTTCACCATGGTCCTCACCATGGGTTACAGGGAGGGGCATAACTCTGAGTCCTTCCCCTGTTCTGTGGGGTCCCTCCCACGAGTAACAGTCCTTGACAGACCTCTCCAACGTGGGTCCATCCCTCAGGCAGTAGTTCTTCTATATCTACTGTCCCGAGAGTTACTTCTCCATCCTTCATAGAATGCAGTCCTTCATAGGGTGAGCTGTACTGATGTAGATCCCCCACAGGGCCATGAGTCCTACCCGGAAATAACCTGCTCCGGCATGGATTTTCCTCTCCATGGACCACAAGTCTCTTGAAAGACTCCATCCTGGGCCTTCCACAGGGCTCCATCTGCTCCAGCATGGGCTTGGTTGCACTGCGGCAGGCCGCCTCGGCCTCAGCCCGGTTTGACTCAGTCGGTGGGGGGGAAGGGAGGGCAGCGCCTGCCGGCAGGGGCCACTCTGCCGCCCTGGCCTAGCCCGCTGGGCACTCCCCCCCACCCCTCGCAGTTCACCTTGGGGGCTTTGGTGTTGTCAGTGCTGTTCGGCTCCTTGGGCAGGACGGGCTCCAGCCTGGCCTGCTCGTGGGGTAGGCCTGAGGGCTGCAGGGCCACTCTCCGCAGGGCGGCACGCCCCGGCCCCAGCCCCAGCCCCGGCCCCAGCCTCCCCTTCGCAGGGGCTGCCTGTGCCTGCTCTGGGCTAGGTGCCGAGAGGCCCAGGCCAGGTCGCTGCCGCCTTTCCCTCCCCCCACGGCAGGGGAGGCGGCAGGGTCGCCCGGGAGCTTCGGTCAGCTCTCCCCTGGCTCAAGAAATTCTTCTGCACAACAGTTTGTTCTTAAATATGTTATGGTTCTCCCTTGGTCAGAAGCAGGAAGTTCCTCCTGTAGTCAGCTGTCATTGGCTTCATTGTGGGGGGAGACTTCTAGAAGCTTCTAACTGAAGCCACCCTATGTAGCCCCCCCACTACCAAAAACCCAGCTACCTCAACCCATGACAGTATTTCAGTGACATCCATCAACAGTGCACTGATGTCAGGTTGAATCCTGAAACTCCAGATTAAGGAAAACTTTGCAGTACCAAGAATCTGATTGAGAAGAAATCCCAAGATTTGGACCACAGCAGTATCCTGTCAGTAGCTCAGTAAAGCGCAGCAGAAGCAATAACTCTTCGTAGTAAATTGAGAAGGCACTAAAACTACCCAGTAACTAGCAACCAAGGCAACATCATTAAATGTAAGCACAGTAGCTAAAAGCTAAGATGATGCCATTTACATAACCATAGTATCCACAGTAGCTAGTAACTAGTAACGCAGTCTCAGTTTCAGTTATGTTGATGTCTTTTGATTGCCTGTTGACAGGAACTATAAGAAAACCAGAGAGATTTGGTGTTTCTTAAATGGTCTGTTACCTATATTGACACTACAGATGTGTAAATCCAGGTCTTTCCTCAGGAAATGAGGAATGGTGAATACAACATATATATAGCATGGGGTAAAATACAGGGCTGCATGTGTATAGGAATACAATGTGGGGTTTAGTACTTAAATTTCATGTATTTAAGAGAAAATGGTTAGTTAAACTTTTTTCCCCCTCATATTTGAGTGGCATAATTACTTCCATTACAAATAAACGTAGTGCATTCAATATATTTCATGATCAATTGCTAAAAAGAATAATTCATTCATTTAGTGACATGTTCTCAGTATGGATACTGCAGTAGAAACTGCATCTGGTATGATTTCAGATGGAATTGTATCAAGATCATATTTTGAGAGGTGTAAAATCACATACCAAGGTCAAAACATGTCTTATTAATATGTCCTCATTCTTATTATGAGATTTTAAGATTGAATATTGAGTAACGTAGTTAACAACTGAAAATAACACTTAAGCACAAACAGAACTAGAAACAAGTTTACTTATCTTCAGCCATTTTGGTGTTTCTATTTCTTTTCAGGCTGACATATACATTCACACACTTGCCTTATTAAGTATTTAAAAGCTGATTATTTACCTTATTAATTATTGCAAGTAATTGTGAGTAATAATTTTTATTTAATTGAAAGAAAATCTTAAGGTTTTGCAGGAATAAGTTTGACTTTGTCTTAACAAACAGTTATCTAAAATCCTCTAGGGAGAATTAATCTTTATTAGGGGTTGCTGAGATGAGAAGAATCCTTTACCTAGAATAGCCAAAAGAAAAGAGTGGAAGACTAAAAGAAGGAGCTGGGAAAGAACCAATTTGACAGATATTCATTCACTGAAAAATACAGATAGAGTTTCAGTTGGAACTACTTGAGAAATCATGCAATAGTTAGGGAATAATTTTGGTTGAAAGTTTATTATTTGTTTTTTCTGGAAAAGTTACATGTTTAATTTCAAAAGTTGCTGAATGAAATGTTTTACTGTTTCTCTTTGGAAAGACATATTATTTTGAAATTCACTTGTAAAATTTCAAACCTAAAAACACAATAAAAATTCTTTGATTTCTTTCTTGGAGAGAAAGTTTGCTTAAAGGAAAAGAAACCTTTTTTTTTGTTTTTCTGTTTTGGGTTGCTTCAGATTTACTTTGAATTATTTTGTCCAGTTTGACAAGGGAAGTGAAAAGTCAGTTTGTCACACAATTCAGGTCCTGAGGGGTCAGGAGTGGATATTGTACTCATTATAGAATATAATTAAAAGGGATAAAATAATAATAATAATAATAATAAAGACTGCAGTAGAAGTATACCAGCTATTTTCATCTCATGGAGTGTGTCATTTGAGTATTTCTTTGACTAGTAGTATTTTGCATCTTGGTTTAGTTTTCTTACATAAAACTGTCACGTGAAATGTGCATGCTAAAAATAAATAATGAAATTTGAGAAGACTGATTGAAAAAGCAACAGTTCAAAATGAGGTTGAGAAAGCAATTCTAACCAGGATGTCCTATTTTCCTGTTTTGACTGTTGAGTCACAGAACCATAGAACCATAGAATATGCTGAGTTGGAAGGAACTCATCAGGATCGTGTCCAACTCCCGGCCCTGCACAGGACACCTCAAGAATCTCACCATGTGCCTGAGAGTGTTGTCCAAATGCTTCTTGAGTTCAGACAGGCTTGGTGCTGTGACTACTGCCCTGGGGAGCCTGTTCCAGTGCCTGACCACCCTCTGGGTGAAGAACCTTTTCCTGATATCCAATCTTAATCTCCCTCGACTCAGCTCCAGCCATTCCTTCAAGTCCTGTCACTGGTCATGAGAGTAAAGAGATCACTACCTGTCCCTCTGTTGCCCCTTGGAAGAATGTTGAAGAGCACAACGAGGTCTGACCTCAGTCTTCTCTAGGCTGAACAGACAAAGTGCCCTCAGCCACTCCTCATACAGCTTCCCCTCAAGGTCCTTCATCATTCTTGTGGCCTCCTTTGGATGTTCTCTAATGGTTTAATGTCTTTTTTATATTGTGTTGCCCAAAATTGCCCCCAGGACTCGAGGTGAGGCCTCACTAGTGCAGAGCAGAGAGGGAAAATCCCCTACCTCGACCAGCTGGTGATGCTGGACCTGATGCCCCCCAGGACACAGTTGACCCTCCTGGTTGCCAGGGCACTGATGACTCAGATTCAACTTGCCATCGATCAGGACCGCCAGGTCCCTTTCCCTGCACTACTTTCCAGCATCTTATTCCCCAGTCTGTCTGTACATCTGGGGTTGCCCCATCCCAGGTGCAGAATCGGGCACTTCCCCTTGTTAAACTTCATACAGTTTGTGATTGCCCAGTTCTCTCATTTGTCTGTCTCTCTGCAGGGCCTCTCTGCCCTCAGGGGAGACAACACCTCCTCCCAGTTTTGTGTCATCTGTAAACTTGCTTAGTATCCCTTCCAGTCCTGTGTCCAAGTCATTTATGAAGATGTTGAAGAGCACAGGGCCTAAGATGGAGCCCTGCGGAACCCCACTACTGACAGGTCACCAGTCTGATGTTACCTCAGTCACTATTAACCTCTGTGCTTGACCCTTGAGCCAATTGCTCACGCATCACATGACGTGTTTATCCAGTTGTGGCTGGACAGTTTATCCAGAAGGATCCTGGGAGAGACAGTATTGAAAGCTTTACTGAAATCCAAAAAAGATTACATCAACTGGATTCCCTTGATCAACTAGGTGGGGAACCTTGTCAAAAAGGAAATCAGGTGTAGCAGTGGCGGTCCTTGTATAACAAGGAAGAAGTACGCTCCTCGTGTGTGGTGGGACAAAGAGGCTTTATTTCAAAATCCGTGCTCTTTTATTCTTACAAACCATGTGACTTCTTTAACCAACCAGGTTACTTATGTCGGGGCATGCTCTCTTGGGCTTTTCTGCCTCGGCACATCTCTTGTGCCTTTAGACACGCCTCCCACAACACCCCTCTCCTAAATATCTAAAAGAAGTCACGATAACAGTGTAAACAACAGTGCAAACAATTCAAACAATCAAAACATTATAAACTGCCGAAGCTCGCAATGATCTTAGCACATCGCTTGCTCGACTTCTTATACTTCTATTGTAAACCTTTTTAAAACCTTCTTATATTCCTATAGGGTGGTGCAACTTGGAGGGAAAACTTTATTAACTTAGGAATCTTATCCTAACTGTGTATAAGCTTATAACTTTATTAATCTGAGGGTTTTCATAACTGGGGAATTCAACTTTATTTAAAAAACAGGGTAATCTTAGCAAACTAATATTTCTTAAAAGTGACCTTGTGGTTGAGGTAATGTTATTTTGTGAGGTGTTTTGTGTTTTATTATTTGACCAGTCAAACAACTCTTTTCATTCATGGGAGAGGAATGCAGAGGGGGTGACCTTGGCTCCTCCCTCACACTGCTGCCCAAGGTGGCAGCCTGAGGCAGGGCACAGAGGCCCTGCAAGGAGCTTGAATCTCCTGGAGATACCAGACCGTCACGAAGACCCCCTGCATCTTCGTGATATGACCGTGGTGGAGCGACCTTTGTCTGGGGTCAACGCAGCCCACAGAAGACCCCTTCGGTTGATTGACGACGGGGCCGAGGAGGCTTGGATACCTCCCTCGTGAGTGCTGGCAGAGATCCAGCAACAGCTGCATGCATGAGAGAGAGAGATAGACTGCTTTCTGCTACTCTGAAGAAGCTGCTGCCCTGAGAGACTGGAAGGGATCTGTCCTTCTTTCCCTCCTGGACTTTTATTTGGAGGGGAGAAGAGATCTGATCCATTGTAAATACTATATGTCATGGTAGAGATAGTTGTGATCGTGTGTATAATCTGTTATAGTATTTATTTGTACAGTCATTGTAATATATTCCCTTTCCCCCATTCTGAGTGTGGTTGTGTTTTGTCTGGAAAAAACCTCTCTCACATTGGGTTGAGATGTGGGAGGGGGAATGGAGCTAGAGAATTGGATTTTGGGGCTATCTCAAACCATGACAATCCCACTGAAACAAAACTGCAATGGTTCATACCTGCTGGAAACAAGAACTAGGCAGATTTGCCTTTCAGGATTTGTCCTGTTTTGTCTGCTTTTTATCACCCTGGTACAATTTTCTAACACTTGGTTCGCCTCTGTAGTTAGAGATTAGTCAGATTTTAAGTTGGAGTTCCCCTTTAGCAACACAAAGAGAGGGTGTATGTCCTCCGTGGTTATGGTTAAAACAGGTTTTAAGCAATTGGCAGCTCTCTGAGGCTTCTGCAACTTGTGTAAATATAAAGTGTTTTTTACCTCGAGCTGTAGCAGCTGTGGAGAACTTTTTTGCTGCGTGGATTCTTGTCCAGGGCAAGTCCAGAGCTGTGATCGCTGGATCTTTCCTGAAACAATCTGAAATCCTGGATCTTGGACACTTTTGGTTAGAGCAGCAAGAACAAATGGCAGTTCATTCCTTGTGGCCATGGTTATTAATGTGTCCTCTGCATAATGATGTATTATGGCTGTTTGATACCTTATCAGGTTATTTTGCATCTCCTGAGGAAGGACAGCCCAGCAGTGACTTTGCATAGGTTGTACATCGTCAAAAACCATGATGGGAAGGAAAAGCCTCTGCGCATCCTCAGGGTGAAGGAGGGTGGTAAAGGAATAGTTCTTTGAACCAGTTGCCACTAGTGGCCAATTTGCTGGAAGCCTTGTAGGTAGAGGCAGTCCAAGCTGCGAGGCTTCCGCATGTTTTTTGACTGCGTGTTCTGCTCTTAACATTTGCAGCGTTTTCCACCTGTCACCTTTCTTGGGGGTACTGTGTACATGGGTATTTTGGGGACTGGTTATTGGCATATTGTGGCTTGCCCTAATTTGTTTCCTCTCTTGCACATGAAAAGTGGTGCTAAAAAGGATTACAGCTAACAATGCCATTACAAGCAGTATGATGCTTGCAGCATATCTTTTGCCTTGCTTATGGCACCCTTGGTTCAACTCAGTCCATTCTCTGCTGCTAGGGTGCTTATGAAATGTTGCCATTAAGGGTCTCCAAGGGCAATCTTTCTGAGAGTGATCTGTGTCACCACAACTAACACAACTAGCTGTGTGTCTGACTTCTTTTTGTACTCTTATTTGGGCTTCTAAGGCTGCAGCTAAAGAGGCAGCCTGGTGCTTCTCAGAGCTAGCTCTTTGGTAGGGTTGAACCAGTTCAATAATGTTGCAGTTTTCCTCTGTAGGAGGGTTCTGCAAAGCTCTTTCACAGCTTGCATTTTCCCTTTCAAAAGCCAAGTGCTTATACAGCATCTCTCTGGTTTCATTGTATTCAACTTGCTTGTTTAAAGCAGACTGCAGCTGGTCTAAACATCTCAAATTTGGTTCAGTACAACCTTGTAACCTTTTAATGGGAGACAAGTAATTATCTTGGTTTCTAGTGAGAGTGTTTTTCATAGCTTTTAGGGCTTGCCTCGCTACTACGTTGCATATTTCTCTATGGTATTTTGATTGTGTATCTATTGAATTATGATTTCCATCCCCGCTTAACTGGTGTGCTGTGACACTTGCCTGTGGGTATTTAATATAAGCAGAGCAATTTTTCTGAAAGTCAGCTAACCAGACTGTATATTGGGTGTCACTAAGAACTAATTTCATTAGTTCTTCCCAGTCATATGTGGTGAAAAGATAGATGGAACTCAATGCCTCCAAATACTTGAAAGTACTGGTTAAAGACATACCAGATCCTCTTACCAAATGCCTCAGATTCTCTGTGGCCCTATACAGGGTTTTACGCTGAGGGGGCTGGCTTTGGCTAGCATCGTTTGGGCATGCCTGATTATTATTCAAGCTTTCCACGAAGTGCTTTGTCTAGACATTGTTCCCACATGTTAGCTGACCTCCCCCCATTTGCCTTTTTGTTCCCTCCCGGTGGAACCATCTCTGGTTCCTTCTCCCCCTCCCCCCATTCCTCTCCCCTCGTAGCCCCGGCGAAACCGGTTCCCTGGGGGGGAGGTGGTGGGCAGGGGGCGGGGTTGTTTTCCCTTTTGTGTGTGTGTGTGGGGGGCGGGGCTGCGCTGGGGCCAGTCTGTTTGCGGGCAAGATGGCTGCTGCCACGCCGGGCCATGTGGTCGTTGTTCACTTGCAGCGAAGGGGGGGTGAGTAACGGAGCCATCTGCTCTGGCCTCGGGGGCTGGGACCTGGCATGACAGACTCCGTCCCTTCCCAGCGACTCGGGCTCTCTTGGCTCCCGCCTCCCGTCCCCGTAGTTAAATCGTGAACGGCTCCACTCCCCCCCCCCGCCGGGCTTTGTGTGTTTAAACTCCGGCGCGTAAAAGCTGGGCTGCTGCTAGCAGCGTGAGCGGGGGGGGGGGGTGTCTTGTAAGTTTCTGTTACTATGTTTCAAGTTCGGTAATTGCTTGTGTGCTGTCTTGGTTCTGAACATGGTAAAATTTTAGCAGTAAAGTTAGTGTTTCAATGTTTCATGAGGTTTCTATGGAAACAGAGTGTCTTATGTTTACCTTATCTACGGGCGGCTGCAAGCACACGTGTTCGGAGTTCTTTGTGTGGCCGGCTTTCAGTTTCAGTTTCTCGGGAGCTGTTTTTCTGCGGGTTTTTTTTTTTTTGTTTTTTCTCGGCGTGTCTCCGGGGTTTTGAGGCTGCTGCGGCTGGGGGGGGGGGGGGGGGGGGGGGGGGGGCTGCCCGACGGCGTGGGCGGCTCCGGGCACGGCTGGGAGGCGTCCCTCGGTGCAGCATGGGGCGTGGGGGTTGCTCCAGTGGCGGTGTGGGGCTGCTCTCGGTGCAGGCGGGGTGGACGGTCCTTGTGGTAGTCCCGGCGGTGGTAGGGGGGGTCCCTCCGCGCGGCACGGGGGCAGCGGCGGTGCGAGCTGGCGGACGCTGGCGAACGCGGGCACGGGCTCCGTCTGCGGCGTATGGGGCAGCTCGGCGCACGGGCAGCAGCGGTTCCGGAGTTCCCGCAGATCGCTGGGCGGTGCGGGGGTTTCCGGCGCTGCGGCGGGGGGTCGCGGCGCAGTTCTGCTTTTTCACGTGGCTTTTAAGCGCAGCGTGAGTTTGGCAGGGGCAGCGGGCGATGTTAAGGCGGTGCTGGGTTCCGTTAGACGGGTACTCCCGGCGCAGGTCCCTGGGACGGCGGGGAGGGGGCGGCCAGCGCACGTGCGTGGTTCGGCCGTTTCCCCGCGGTTGTAGACAGCGGCACGCGCGGGGGGAAGGGCGACGGGGTCGCGGCAGGCTTTTAAGCGTGGCGCGGAGCCGATCGGAGGCGGCAAGTAGGCGGGGAGCCCCGGCAGTTTCTGCTGAACAGAAAACTGAAACGAGGCTCCACGGGGGTCCGGCGGTGGCTAAGGATGTTAAGAGGCGGCAGCGGCAGAGCCGCTTTTGCGCACGTGGCCAGCCGCAGCAATCGGCAGCGGCAGAGCCGCTTTTACCACTTGGCCCAGCCGCGGCAAATGGCGGGGCTTCCCCTGGCGGTTTTAAGGTGCTCCGCGCCCCGGGTCTTCGAGCTGCGGACACGCTGCCGCTCAGGGAGCAGTCCTAGCCGTGCGGGGTGCCTTCCAGATGGACTCACCGTTTTGGTGTTGCGTTGGACCCTCTCCGCTCTGTCTGGTTGCCTGCTCTGACCTCTTGGCTTCTTATCTTCTTTCTTCTCTTCTTTTTCTATGCACTATTTCTAATATTTTTGGAGCTCCTATACTAACTTTCCGTTTCTCAGACGCCACCGAGACAACGGCTTTAAAGACGTCTTGGTTTTTTGTGGTTAAAAGACTCCCAAGTCAAAATAGCAGACTTGATAGCCGGAGTCTACCACTTGTAATACCTTATCCAGGGTAAATAACTGGCTTAATATAAGCTAAACGAGTCCAGGTTAAATAATTGGCTTAATATAAGCTAAAAGAGTCCGAGTACGGGTGCCATGTGTAGCAGTGGCAGTCCTTGTATAACAAGGAAGAAGTACGCTCCTCTTGTGTGGTGGGACAAAGAGGCTTTATTTCAAAATCTGTGCTCTTTAATTCTTACAAACCATGTGACTTCTTTAACCAACCAGGTTACTTATGTCGGGGCATGCTCTCTTGGGCTTTTCTGCCTCGGCACATCTCTTGTGCCTTTAGACACGCCTCCCACAATCAGGTTTTACAGGACTTACCTCTCATGAAGTCGTGCTGGCTGGCTGTGACTGATGGTTTTTGGGTGTTCTTCATTAACTCCCTATTGTGGTTTAGAAATGGTGTAACGATTTAATTTTTTGCATGGACACAAACTGAATCATTTATTGATTCCAAATTTTGGTATATATAGGGTTTGGGGAAGGAGGGACAGGCATTCCATTTATAGCTGGGGTTAGGGGTCAGGGAAACACAGGAAGATGTTTTTCATCAAACAGAAAAGCAGGCATTTTTTATCACAGTTACAATGATAGATGGGGCAAAGCAACGCCATAAAGAGATTTACTACTCGGGTCTACAACTCTGCTTAATTAACATAGATAAGTAAGAATTTCAGGGAGTGAATGTAAACAGACTCTCCTTGCCTTTGTTTAAATCCCAAGGCTTCTTGCTAAGATCAGTTCTTATCGCTGCAGTGTCATAAAAGATTTCCATTCCAACAAAATGGTACTCCCCAATTTAGTGCTTCCACTGAGACTCTCCAAACCATGTGCAGCTCACTCACTCCCCCGTCCGCCTTCCCCTCCCCCTGCAGCAGGCTGAAGAGGAGAATTGGAGGCAAAAGACGTAAAGATCACAGGCTGAGATAAGAAAAATTTACTAGAAACAGTAAAGAGATAAGAAAATTAACAGTAACAGCAATAGTATTAATAAAAGAGTGTACAAGAAATGAACAATATATATATTTATATATACACACATATATATGTATTTCTATATATACACAAGCACAGGTATCATTTCCATAGTCAATGGCCATCCCTCCAAGTTGTCTATTGAGTTCATTTAGTCCATGGCTGTGGGTTCTATCTGTCCTAGATGTTTTCCAGGGCAGGAGGGCTGGTGTGCTGTCAGCTGGTTGCAAGTTGCATCAGGAGCTCACAACTGGTGTATCTGGAGCAGTCCATACTCATCGTCCATAGGAGTTATGGCAATACAATGGCAGTGTCATTCAGCCACCAATATCATACAATTTAACATTACAGACTGTTCTCACCCAAAAATCATATCCCCTTGAGGTACTCATTGTGTTTCCCCATCCCTCTGCATTACCCACCAAGTGCACCCAGGTCTTTGAACAAGAACAATCCCACGGATGGGTTTGCCTTTGCTTGAGGCAGCACTAATCCAAACTGTCTTCCCTAACACATTCCTCATATGCACCATGGGAACTTTATCCCCTTCTACAGTACATGGAGGTTTTGATTGGGCATGGCCAGCTTGATTAGTGGAGCCTCTAGTGTTAACTAACCAGGTGGCCTTTGTTAAATGTAGATGCCAGTGTTTGAAGGTCCCACCACCCATTGCTTTCAATGTGGTTTTTAACAGTCCATTCTATTGTTCAGCTTTCCCAGAGGCTGGTGCATGATAGGGAATGTGATACACCCACTCAATCCTGTGCTGTCTGGCCCAAGTGTCCATGAGGTTATTTTTTAAATGAGTCTGGTTGTCCGACTCGATTCTTCCTGGGGTACCATGTTGCCACAGGACTTGCTTTTCAAGGCCCAAGATGGTGTTCTGGGCAATGCAGTGAGGCACAGGGTAGGTTTCCAGCCATCCAGGGGTTGTTTCCAGCATTGTCAGCATGTAGTGCTTGCCTTGGTGGGTTTGTGGGAGTGTGATGTAATCGATCTGTCAGGACTTCCCATATCTATATTTCGACCACTGTCCCCCATCTCACAGGGCTTTACCTGCTTGGCCCTGATTGATCGCAGTACATGTTTCACAGTTCTGGATAACCTGGGAGATTGTGCCCATGGTTAAGGCACAAACCCATCTGTATGTTGCATCTCTTCCCTGATGACCTGAGGCATCATGGGGCCACGGATCCAAAAATAATTCACCCTTAGGTTGCCAATCCAGATCCACCTGAGACACTTTAATCTTGGCAGCCCAATCCACCTGTCCATTGTTGCGATGTTCTTCAGTAGCTCAACTCTTGGGTACATGTGCATCTATATGACGTACTTTCACAGCCAACTTTTCCACCCAGTCAGTGATGTCTTGCCACAATTCAGCAGCCCAGATGGGTTTCCCTCTGCGCTGCCAATTGGTCTTTTTCCATCAGTCCAGCCAATCCATAGAGTACTTACTGCCATCCACGAGTCAGTGTAGAGGTAGAGCACTAGCCATTTCTCTCGTTCAGCAATATCTAAAGCCAGCTGGACGGCTTTCAGCTCTGCAACCTGACTTGAACCACCTTGTCCCTCAGTACCTTCTGTGACTCGCCATGTAGGACTCCATACGGCAGCTTTCCATTTTTGATGTATCCCTACAATATGGCAGGAACCATCAGTGAAGAGACCGTATCGCTTTTCATTTTCTGGTAGCTCATTGTATGGTGGGGCCTCCTCAGCATGTCACCTTTTCCTCCTCTGATGATGATAGTCTGAAATTTTCGCCTTTGGGCTAATTTGTGATCACTTCTAGGATCCCTGATCAATTGGGGTTTCCTATTCGAGTTTACTGTGTGATCAGAGTAATCCACTTACTCTGCTTACTCAGTGGCATGATGAAGGGACTTTCTCTTTGAACATCCAGTCCAGCCCCAGCAGTCAGGGTGCCAGGAGGAGCTATGCTTTGGTGCCAATCACTCCTGAAGCAGATTGAACCCCTTCACAAGCTGCCAGTATCTCTTTTTCAGTTGGGGTGTAACAGGCCTCAGATCCTTTGTATCTCTGACTCACGAACCCCAGGGGTCGTTCTCAAGTCTCCCAGGTAATTTTGCCAGAGGCTCAGGGAAGGACCGTTCTCCCTGGCTGCGGTGTAGAGCACGTTTTTCACATCCCATGCGGTCCTGACTGGGGCAAGGGCTACTGCATGAACGATCTCCTGTTTAATCTGTTCAAAAGCTTGTTGTTGTTCAGGACCCCACTTGAAATTGTTTTTCTTCTGTGTCACGTGATAGCAAGGGCTGACAATCTCACTGTAATCTGAAATATGCATCCTCCAAAAATCCACAGTGCCTAGGAAAGCCTGTGTTTCCTTCTTGCTGGTTGGTGGGGACATAGCTGCTATTTTGTTGACCATGTCCATTGGAATCTGACGATGTCCATCTTGCCATTTTATTCCTAAAAACTGAATTTCCTGGGCAGGTCCCTTGACCTTACTTTGCTTTATGGCAAAACCAGCCTTCAGCAAGATGTGGATTATCTTCTCCCCTTTCCCAAAAACTTCCTGTGCTGTGATGCCCCACACAATGATGTTATCAATGTACTGCAAGTGTCCGGGAGTCTCACCCTTTTCCAGCACAGTCTGGATCAGTCCATGGCAGACGGTGGGTCTGTGTTTCCACCCCTAGGGCAATCAGTTCCAGGTGTACTGGACTCCCCTCCAGGTGAAAGCAAACTGTGGCCTGCACTCTGGTGCTAAAGGAATGGAGAAAAATGCATTAGCAATGTCAATGGTGGCACCATTTTGCTGCCTTGGGCTCCAGTTCATACTGAAGTTCCAGCATGTCCAGTGCAGCAGCACTCAGTGATGGTGTGACTTCATTCAGGCCATGATAGTCCACTGTCAGTCTCCACTCTCCATTGGACTTACACACTGACCATATAGGGCTATTAAAGGGTGAGTGAGTCTTGCTGACCACTCCTTGGCTCTCCAGTTCACAAATCATCTCATGGATGGGGGTCCTGGAGTCCCAGTTGGTGCAGTATTGCTGGTGGTGCACTGTTCTGGTAGCAGTTGGCACCTGTTGTTCTCCAACCCTCAGCAGTCCCACAGAAGGAGGGTCCTCTGAGAGACCAGGAAAGGTATTCAGCTGTCTAATTTCCTCTGTCTCTACAGCAGCTTTCCCAAAAGCCCAATGATGCCCTTTTGGATCTTTGAAATACCCTCTTCTGAGGTAATCTATGCTAAGGATACATGGGGCCTCTGGGCCAGTAACAATGGGGTGTTTTTGCCATTTGCTCCCAGTCAGGATCACTTCATCTTCCAGTACAGTCAGCTGTTGGGATCCCCCTGTCATCCCAGAAATAGAGATGTATTCTGCCACAACATATCTTGATGGCATCAGGGTACACTAAAAGCCTTATACTCTTGTGGGTCTGAGGTGCCATCGGATCCACACAGCCCAATAGATCTGATTATCCCTTTCCTCTACCTGACTGGAGGCAGGGCACCTCTAGTTCTGATCACAGTACTTGTTGCTCACTTCTTGTAAATATAAACTGGAGGTCCCTTTAAGAGGATGGGAAGTAACATCATCCCTTCCATTCTGTCTGAGGACTTGCCCACTGGAAACTGGAGCAGCATTTATCCTTGAAGAATTTCCTGTGGTGCTTGTTCTTCCTCTCAACTCACGCACCCATGCTGCCAGGGCAGAGGTGAGTTTTCCATCCCACCTCCTCATGTCCTCTCCATGGTCATGCAGATAAAACCACAGGTTACCTTGTGGTGTGTCCCCTCTCTGTTGAGCAGGGGGGCCCTTGCTCCCAATAGCAGAGACTCTGGTCCATATTGGCAGGACATGGGACATTTCCTCTCTAACTTGCTCGAGTCTTTTGAATCTGTCCACAATCTTGGACAGTCTTTCCACAGCCAAGGTGCAGGTGGGTAGGGAGGAAGAAATGATCTTCATATTGCCAGAGTCAGGTAGTCACCTGAAGCACTGTTCTCCTTCTTTCATTGACATCACTGCCACTGAGTTGGCATATGACGATTGTGCTCTGTCCAAACTTCCACCACATGGATGGTGTGCACAGGACCTCATCTGAATCTACAGGGGACTGCTCATTATTTGAATCCTATAGATTACCTCCAGCACAGCTAATTCTCTCAGGTACTGGATACCTTTCTCCATGGTGTTTCACCTGCTTGGGCGCACTATTAGAGCATCCTTGAGAGAATACCTTTCCCTCACCCTTGACAGGAGTCACCTCCAGAAGCTGAGAGTTTCTGTCCTCTTCCCAATCCCCTTGGCAATGCCCACATTCCGGGACAGGGATCCCAGTTGCTTGGCTTCACTACCATCTAGTTTCATATCCTGGGTAACAATATCCCAGTATTGGAGCAGCCAGGTTACCAGGGGCTCACCCGACTGGCAGCTGAAATCTTTTCACATCTCACAGCTCACCCAGGGATAGGGATCAGGTGATTATCTCTGGCCCTGCCTCTTCCTCCTGTTCTGAGGGCTCTGCTTCCTCTTCATCCCTCACTAAGCGAACTGATTTGGTCTTGGATTTCTTCTTCTGTATAGGGGCAACTGCTACCGGCACAGGTTGTTCCTCTGGTTCAGCTGCAGTTTGAGGGGCCACTGTGCCTGTTGGTCTGTTTTCTTCCTCCTCCCCTGAGGGTGCTGTCTAATGACAAGCAGTGTCTGATAAATAGTATCCAGGGCCCAGCACACTGCAATAAGTTGCTCCTCTCTGGAGCTCCTTTTAAATATTCTGTCACTTTATCAGGTTCCTGTAGTTGTTCAGGGCTGAACTTCCAAACCATTAGAGGAGAGAATTTCCCCCAATACTGGTCCATTTTCTCCCACATCCCATGCCACTCATGACTTTCCACTCTCAGGGCAGATCTTTGAATGACCTCCCTAGAAATCTCTTTTGTGACTCTAAACATGGTGTGGACTGCACTGAGGAGACCTGGCAGACTTAGCAACAAGAACATGCTGTCCTTAACGTCCAAAGGGAATTCAAAATTCTCAAAAGCTGTTGTAACAGGCCCAAAGGAGGAAAAGGGGGTGAAAGGCTAGGGAAAATCATCCTCCCCTGTTCCCCTCACAGGCTGGGTATGATTTAATGAATTCCCAGAGGTAGCACCCAAGGCCAGGGCAGGAGAGCAACACTGAACACACATCTCAAATGACCCTCATTGCCCTTGATGTTGTCATGTCATAAACTGCTATCACACAATACAGCAACATAGCCATCCTGATCCCTCTCCCTGCTCTGAAAAAGTGCACCTCAAGGAGCACACACCCGAATATATACAGGGTTAGGTATCACACCCACATGAACAGACCAATCAACATTGTGACCAGTGGCTCCATCCCTAATACACGAATGCTTGGATCAAATTTGTTTCCAACCTGCTCTGGGCAGATCTGTTATCTCAACCCTTCAAGCCCCACATTGGGCACCAAATAGGGCATTATAGGCCTTCATGGAGGGGAGGGCCTGGGGGAAGACCAGAAAAGATAAAAGCCTTGAAGAGAACAGGAGGTGCTTTGCAGCACTGTTAGGGATTTTCCCTTGTAAGTCTAGTGTTCTCGACTTTGGAATAAATTTTCCTGAACTCCTTCCACTGCCTGGCATTTTGGGGGTACCTGCGTGTTATCTTACTTCACACTTTGGTTATTGTCACATGAAAGGGGGGGTAAGGGAGAATTTACCTGACCCTTAAAAAAAACTATCTGTTAGTGCCCCCAGGAAATCGAAACTTTTTAATGTCCAATTAGTCTGTCAGCTTCCCTAATTAGAAGGGAACTTCACTGAACAGATTCACAAAATTGTAAAGTACGTTCCTATTGGCCTTTCTTGGAGGGGGGGACCTAAGCCCACAAAGAAGGGAGACCCCTCAGCGAGCTTTCCCAACATGTTATCTGTCACCAGCAACTGTTAGCACCTTATAAGGACTCACTCTGACAGTGTATGGAAAACACTCTTTTTATTAATACAAATCATGACAGGTTAATAAGATTCGTAAGTCATCAGTGATAGTGTCTAGCTACAAAAATACATTTAAACCAATCTATCAGTACTACAAAACAAGCACAAACACAAGCTCTAATACACAAGCATCTACTAATATCTATAGTGACCACAAAACAAGTTCTAGTCCTTAAAGCAGTGATTAACGTGAATAAGTTTCTCAACCAACTGGCACCCCTAGATGGGGGAAGGTACAACTCTTCAGTTGACCCCAGCAGTTTGGATGGAAGATCTTCCTTTGATCTTTTCTCAATTTAAATCTCCTTTTATATTTTTTTCTTGGAGTTTGCGTGACTCTAGTCATAAGCATTAAATCTAAGTAAAGTTAGCACCTATTCTTTCTTGATGGATAAATTACACAGGTCAAAAGGGTTACCATGTTCCCTTCCTGCAGAATGTTTTGTGAGGAAAAACTATAATGTCTTCACATCATCCTTTCCCACATTTTCATCTGGCCATAGCAGGTGTTTATCAATAGTTTTGAGGAACTTTGTGGGACAAAGTGACCTTATCAGCATCCATCAGACACCAGATGGCTTTTTCTTCTGGACTCCTGTAAGGTAAACATACACAGGTATTCTTCCCAAGAATGTCAAGGCAGTGGAAGGATTAAAAAAAGGTTTATTTCAGATGCAAGGATCACGTTTTTACGATGCAGCATGCATCGGACCTTCGGGGCAAAAGGCAATGCCCCGCCTCCTCCAGGCTTGTTGTATCTTCTCTCTCTTCTCCCCCACTTTCTCTGGCCCAAGGAGGCCTTGTACATGTCTGCAAACATGTTATGTCTCTGCGTACCACAGAGAGAGATAGCTTGCTCACAGCTTCTTCCCTGCAACTTTTGCTGAAATGCAGAAGGAAGGAAAAAAAATCTTATCTGTTTGAAAAGGCATTTTGCAGTTTTCCTAAGCAAAACAAGTTCTAGCTTTCTGTTACAAATTCTTGCGTAATTGCACCTATCCCTACACTCCTTATTCTTTAACTTTATTTATTACTCCACAGTTACGTAGAATGTATAAATAAGAAATTGTGTTAAGGTCACCCAAATGCTGGAATGCAAGGAAATCATCCTTCTTATTGTGTTATCTTTTGTCAGTTTTGTTATTTACTCAATGCATAGATTGTGTGTGATCATGAAAATTAAGGTCAAGTGTTAGAATCATAGAATCATTAAGGTTGGAAAAGACCTATGAGATCATCAAGTCCAACCATCAAACTAGTACCACCATGTTTACCATTAAACCATGTCCTTACGTGCCATATCCATATGTTTTCTGAACACTTACAGGGATGGTGAGTCCATCACTTCTGTGGGCAGCCTGTTCCAATGCTTGACAACCCTTTATGTTAAGACAGTTTTCCTAATATCCAATCTAAACCTTCCCTGGCACAACTAGAGTCCATTTCTTCACTTGTTACCTGGGAGAAGAGACTAACACCCACCTGGCTACAGCCTCCTGTCAGGGAGTTGTAGAGAGTGATAAGGTCTCCCCCGAGCCTCCTTTTCTCCAGGGTAAACACCTCTGGCTCCCTCAGCCACTCCTCATAGGACTTACTCTCCATACCCTTCCCCAACTTTGTTGCCCTTCTCTGGACTTGCTCCAGCACCTCAATGTCCTCATTGCAGTGACGGGTCCAGAACTGGACACAGCACTCAAGGTGTGGCCTCACCAGTGCCTAGTACGGGGGACAATCACTGCCCTGGTCCTGCTGGCTGCACTAGTTCTGATCCAAGACAGGATGGCAGTGGCCCCTTTCAGCCCCTCTTCTTCTAGTCTGTAGCACTGCAGGGGGTTGTTGTGAATCAAATGCAGGACCTGGTCATTGGCCTTGTTGAACCTCATACAATTGTTGAACCTCATACAATTGTCCTCGATCTATTGATCCAGCCTGTCCAGATCCCTCTGCACAGCCTTCCTACTCTCCAGCAGATCAACACCCCCTCCCAACTTGGTGTCACCTGCAAACTTATTGAGAGTGCACTTGATCCCCTCGTCCAGGTCATTGATAAAGATATTGAACAGAATTGGCCCCAATACTGAGCCCTGGGGATCCCCACTGGTGACCATCCCCCAGCTGGATGCAGCACCATTCCCCACCACTCTCTGGGCCCAATGTGAGAGACCGGATTTGTATCTCACTGGGTTATTTATTGTGTTGGAACAAACTCTGTGTGGGGGGGGGAGGGAGCCAGGCCTCCAGTATTGGGAGCCATATGGCCTGCAGCCAACATGGCAGCTCAGAATGCACATGGCTGGGCCAGAAGCTGCATGGGGCACCTGTCTATCAAAAAAGGCCCGCCTGGTAGTCTGCCCACTCCATGCCCCCTGGAGTCTCTGATTGGCTACAGCACCCCTCACTCTGGCCTAGAGGGCACTGAGTGGTCAGTGAACTGGTTGTCCCGCCTGGGAGGGGTGGCCACAGTGGCCAGGGCACATAAATAGAGGAGCATGGAGGCTCCATTTTTGACTTTTTTCTTCTCTGGACCAGTTGTTGCTATGTGACTCTGGCAGTAACTATTTTTCTCTCTTCTCTCTTTTTCTACTTCTTTCTTTTCTTAATCTCTTTTCTTCCTTTTTTCTTCCTCTTGTGGGTAACTTAAAACCAATGGGTTGCATTTTACTTAGCTGGTGGGTATTGGTGTGCGTTGGGTGCTCTGTAAAATGTTTCTTCTTCTTGGTTGTTTGTTACTCCTGTAAACCTTTTACCAAAACACCTATTTTCTCACCAAATTAAAAGAAATCTCACATGTAGCATGTTCTCTTTATGCGAATTCTAGGTATTAAAGGACCAAAGGCTTTGCAAGAGTTCATGTGGGCAAACTTTTGGAGTCTCAAATATAAGTAAACTGCCTGGGCAGCTAGTGACTTGAATCTGGGGCTTTACACCCAGCCATCCAGACAGTTCTTAACCCAGCAAAGAATGCACCCATCCAAGCTGACACTCAAAAGTCTATAATTCTGACTCACTAAAATATACAACAGTAGTAAAAATCATAAGATGTAATAAAATGCCTCTTGTGATTTTATATCTTCTTCTACTTGAGATTTCTGACTTTGAATCTCCAAGGTTTTTCTGTGTATGTACAAATATTCTAAAATAAATGTGTTTCTCAAAGAAAAAACAAAGTTTTAACCTCTTTCTTTGACTTCCCTAGCTGACTCCATACTTGAAGAGGTGACAACCAATACTGGAAAACTAACAATAACCTTGTGATTTGTATGTAATATGTCAATTCCATAGTAGAAGCTTAAATTTGATAACAACTTTGAAAGTGTATTTGCATATGTAAATGATAACTATAGTGAACAGGTAGAAGTGATCAAATCCTTATAATTCTGCACTTTGTTTTATAGGTATTAGTATGGATTTAAAAGTGCCAGTGAATTAAATACCAACACAATTGTACTTTTAAACCCAAATATTGTATTATTGTTTTCCAGCACAGATCATCACAGCAGCATTTGGTGGTCCTGTTATGCACTGTGGTGGGGAAAAAAGTGTTTTTTCCCCTGGAGTTAAAAAAAATGGTAACCCCCGAGGGGCTGATGTCTCTCTTGGTGTTGACCCAATCAGCGCTCCTGCAAAATTTAAGCATATCACACCAGACCGGAAAAGAAGGAGGATGTTGTAGTTGGAGGAGAAGTGACCATGTTCTGAGACCACGAGGGGAGAAGGGGCAGGAGCCCCGCTGGGGGGCCACAGCCCCCCAGATGGGGCTGCAGAAACTCAAAAACAGTGTTAAACTGGACTGAGTTCTGTAGCTGAGAGCTGGGGGAAGTTTCTCCACTCTGAGCAGCAGCAGGAGCAGTGGCAGAAACAGCACTGAGCAGAGAAATGGGGCAAAGAACCAAAAGAGATAAGAAGAAGCAACAAAGGCAGCATGCAGCCAAGCAGGAAGACACAGAGATGTCTAATGGAGAGAGAGAGAGAGAGAGGACTAAGCTCTATAGAAAACAGTTTTGGGGTAAGAACTGAATCAAAAACCCCCAAAACCCCTCTGAGACCTCCTAGAGAGGAGGAGTGGACTTCCAAACTCTCAGGGAGTCCTAAAATGCAGTGTGCAGCAGAGAGAGAGGAGCTAAGAAGCTCAAGACGTCCTGGAAGCTGGACTGGGATGACCAGACAGAATGCGGAGGGGATGACCTTGCCCCCCCACTGCTGCTGCCAAGCTGACAGCCTGAGACAGAGCACAGGAGCTCTGGTAGAACTCTTGAGGCTAAGACTTTCAACTGAAAGCTGCCCGAGACGTTCTGACTCAGAGGTAAACCCCGAGGAAAGGGACTGTCACGAAGACCCCTGCACTTCGTGATATGACGTGGTGAAGCGAACCTTTGTCCCGGTTACCGCAGTCCACGGGAGAGAGAGACCTTCGCTTGGAGTCGAAGGGCTGAGAAGGAGTGAGAGGAGACCCCCCCCCTTGTGTGTAATGGAAAGAGATCCAGCTAGAGCTGCTGCATGGAAGAAGAGAGGCTGCTGCCCTAAACGTGGAAAGGATCTTTCCTTCTTCCCTTCTAAACTTTTATTGGAGGGAGAAGATATTTGATCCAATGTAAATATTGCTTTATCATAGGAGAGATAGTTAAGATTGTATATATAATGTATTATAATATTTATTTGTGTAGTGATTGCAATATAATTCCCTTCCCCCCATATTGAGTCTTGTGTTGTGTCTGGAAAACCCATCTCACACTGGGGTGAGTTGTGGGAGGGGGGCTTGGACTTGGGAATTGGATTTTGGGAGTCTCAAACTATGACATGCACTGATGAAAGTTAGTTTTTTCTTATGGCAGGTTTCATAAACCTTGTGTGTGTCTTCCCTAAAAATTGCTTGTTTATCATAGCTGCAAAGATAATTGGTGTTCATTGATTGGTGAGCTAATGAAAGTTCATATGTTTTAGCACTAGAATCTAGACCATGTACACTTAAGTTTAATGCTTTTCCTCTTTAGTGTTGCATCTTGCTGTGGTGGATTGACCTTGGCTGGACTCCAGCTGCCCACCAAACCACTCTATTGCTTCCTTTCCTCAGCAAAACAAAGGAATAAAAGAAAATGGAAAAAAACCCCTCATAGGTCAAGATAAGGGCAGCTTATTAAAGCAAAAGTGAAAGGTTGTGCACATGTTGATGTTTAACCCCAGCCAGCTACCCAGCCTCACACAGCTGCTCACTCAGCAGGACTGGGGAGAGAATTGGAAGGGTAAAAAACAGAAAACTCATGGGTTGAGATAAAGACAGTTTAATAGGGAAAGCAAAAGCTGCTCATACCAAGCAAAGCAAAAACAAAGAATTCATTCAGTCCTTCCCATGGGCAGCAGGTGTTTAGCCACCTCCAGGAGAGCAGGGACCCATCACTCGTAATGGTGACTTGGGACAAACACTATCACTCCAAGCATCCTCCTCTTTCTCCTTCTTCCCCCCACTTTATATACTGAGCATGATGTCATATGGTCTGGGATATCCCTTGGCTCAGTTGGGGTCATTTGTCCCAGCTGTGTCCCCTCCCAACCTCCCATGCACCCCCAGCCCCCTCCCCAGTGGGACCGTATGAGGAGCAGAAAAGGCCTTGGCTCTGTGTAAGCCCTGCTGAGCAATAACAAAAACGTCTCTGTATTATCAACCCTGTGTTCAGCACAAACCCAAACACAGCCCCACACCAGCCACTGGGAAGGAAATTAACTCTATACCAGCCAAAACCAGCACAACATGAAAGCAAAGAAAAAACCCAAAGATTTTATTCTGTACTTAGATTCACTGAATCATAGAATGTTAAGAGGTTGGAATGGACCTTAAAGATAATCTAGTCCCACCCCCCCCGCCATAGGCAGGGACACCTTCCACTGGACCAGGTTGCTCAAGGCCTTATCCAACCTGACCTTGAACACTGCCAGGGTTGGGGCATCCACAACCTCCCTGGGCAACCTGTGCCAGTGTCTCATCGCCCTCACAGTAAAAAATTTCTTCCTAATATCTAACCTACATTTCCCCTCTTTCAATTTGTACCCATTACTCCTTGTTCTATCACTATAGGTCCTGATGAAGACTCCCTCTCTGGCTTCCCTGGAGGCCCCTTCAGATACTAGAAGGTTGCTATGAGGTCTCCTCACAACCTTCTCTTCTCCAGGCTGAATAGCCCCAACTTTCTCAGCCTTTCTTTGTAGGGGAGATGCTCCAGTCCCCTTATCAACTTCATGGCCTCCTCTGGACTTGCTCCAACAGTTCCATGTCCTTCTTATGTTGGGGGCATCAGAACTGCATGCAGAACTCCAGGTGGGGTCTCACAAGAGCAGAGTAGAGGGGCAGAATCCCCTCCCTCGACCTGCTGACCACACTCCTTTGCATGCAGCCCAGGATTCTGTTGGTTTCTGGGCTGGGAGCTCACACTTCTGGCTCATGGTGAGTTTTTCATCACCCATCATTCCCAAGTCCTTTTCCGCAGGGCTGCTCTCAACCACTTCTCCACCCAACCTGTAGGTGTGTTTGGGATTGCCCTGACCCAGGTGTAAGACCCTGCACTTGGATTTGTTGAACTTCATAAGGTTTGCATTGGCCCACCTCTCCAACCTGTCCAGGTCCCTCTGGATGGCCCATCCCTTCCCTCCAGCATGTTGACTGCACCACACAGCTTGGTGTCATCGGCAAACTTACTGAGGGTGCCCTCGATCCCATTGTCCATGTCACCAACAAAGATGTTGAAGAGTATATGCCCCAGAACCCACCCTCGAGGGCCACCACTCATCACTAGTCTGCATGTAGACAATGAACCATTCACCACAACTCTTTGAGTGTGACCATCCAGCCAGTTCTTTATCCCCCAAGTGATCCTTCCATCAAATCCATGTCTCTCCAGTTTAGAGACAAGGATGTTGTGTGGGACAGTGTCAAACGCTTTGCATAAGTCCAGGTAGACTAAGTCAGTTGCTCTGCCCTATACACGAACCAGTGCTGTAGCCCCATCATAGAAGGTCAACAAAAGTTGTCAGACACAATTTGCCCTTAGTGAAACCTTGTTGGCTGTTACCAATCACCTCTTTGTTTCCCATGTGCCTTAGCATAGTTTCCAGGAGAATCTTCTCCGTGATCTTACCTGGCACAGAGGTCAGACTGACTGGGCTGTAGTTCCCCGGGTCTTCCGCTTTCCCCTTTTTAAAAATAGGAGTTATATTTCCTTTTTTCCAGTTATCAGGAACTTCACCTGACTGGCATGATTTTTCAAAAATGATGGATAGTGGCTTAGCAACTTCATTTGTCAGCTGCCTCAGGACTCACGGATGGATCACATTGGGTCCCATGGACTTGTGCACATTCAGGTTCCTTAGATGTTCTCGAACCTGATCCTCTCCTACAGGGGGTTCAGGGTCTTCATTCTCCCAGACCCTGCATTTGCCTTTCCCAATATGGCTGGCATGACTGAAGCACTTGCTGTTGAAGACTGAGGCATAGAAGTCATTCGGAATCTCAACCTTCTCTTTGTCCAGGGTAACCAGGTCTCCTGTTTCCTTCCAGAGAGGGCTCACATTATCCCTAGTCTTTCTTTTGTTTGCAACATACCTGTAGAAGCCCTTCCTGTTATCCTTGATATCCTTGGCCAGACTCAATTCTAACTGAGCCTTGGCTTCCCTAACCTTGTCCCCAGCTTCCTGTACAATTTCCCTGTATTCCTCCCAGGCCACCTATCCTTGTTTCCACCTTCTGAAAGCTTCTTTTTTTTGCTCTGAGTTTGCTCAGCAGTTTGTTATCCATCCATGGAGACCTCCTGGCACTGTTGCCTGATTTCCTCCTTGTCAGGATGCATTGCTCCTGAACTTGGAGTAGGGGATCCTTGAAATTCAGCCAGTATTTATGGGTCCCTCTGCTTTCCAGGGCTCTATCCCAAGGGACTCTACCTAATAGGTCTCTGAAGAGGCCAAAGTCTTGTCTCCTGAAGTCCACGACTGTGATCTCGCTGCATGCCCTCCTCACTGCCCTGAGGATCTCCAACATCTCATGATCATTGCAGCCAAGGCTGCCTTGGAGCATCACATTCCCCACCAGCTCCTCCCTGTTGGTGAGCACAAGGTCCAGCATGACACCTCTTCTTGTTTTACAGGAACACCGAATAAACTCTATGTGGATGGATGGATTAGCCCACACCATCCTTGAATGCATACAAGGAGCACAGCACTGTCACTTGTTTTAACTGTAACACTATTTCTGCTGTGCATCATTATCTGAAAACCTAAATTTTGAGGATGGCAAATTATCAGGTTGTATTTATGCTATTATTCTATGCTCTGACAACACAATTTCCCTTGAACCCAAAGTGTTGGGATTTCACCCAAAAGGAAAACAAGTTTACTTTCACACAACCTGGGCTTGCACCTTGTTTATGGAGAAAACAGAGTGTGGAAGTATTATTTGTAGAATTTGTGTATGATGGAGTGGCCACGAATGAAAGAGTATGTACTTCTGAATATACCTATACCTAACCTAAATTTGTCTGCAGTAGCACTGCACAACATCACCTTTTATAAACAGGAGTGCACCATCACAGAAAAGAATAAAGATCAACACATTCCATCTCTAAAAGGAATTAAAGGAGACATCATTTTGATAGGATGCTGAATTCAAAATAACACTTAAGTCCAAAGGAAAAAAAACACAAAAAAAACCCAACAAAAACCCCACAACATACATACCTGCTCTTTTAAGCATGATTGCTGGCATACCTTTAAAATATCTCATCCAACAATTGTAATGTGCCTTTGGACAGACTCCAGCTCTCGAGTGAGAGTGGGTCTTCAATTTAATCATATTTAACACCTCAGTCTCCAACAACAGCCTTCTATCGAACTGTCTCCTCACATCTATAACATTGGTCCTTATTTAGTTAAAAACACAGGTCAACAACAAATGTTAGTTTACCCAACATGTCTTTATTGTTAGTTTTCCCTGTGTGTATAGTGCTTATAGTTCTCTTTTTCTTCTCTGTGTAAATATAAAACCGCCTTTCTCAGCAGCCTCGGTTTTGCACGTTTTTTTTCCTTTTCCTCCTCCTTCTCCCTCTGGGGGAGGTTAGGCGGAGTCTTGGTGGACACCAGGTGTTCAGCCAAAGTAAACAATAACAACTTGCATGAGACCCCCTTGTGATTCTGTGCTTATAGATAATGTTTCTGTAGATACAAGTAATCACTCTAATATTTGTGTTTGCAATTTTGTTAACATTATGGGATGTGATTTTAATTATTCAACTCCTGCCATATCATATCAGTTTTTAGAATCTAATTATACTCTGATTCAAGATTTTCAGCCTACCCCCATTGGTATGAACCTCACGCTGGTAAAGAAACTGTTGCAACATGACGACTTGAAACACTTGCTGAAACAAGCCCAGGAAAATGGACAAAAGACTGATTATTGTCCACCACGACATAGAAGAAATGCATCGTGTGATGGAACCAGTGAAGAAAGATGGAGAACACCAGTGGCGGGATACCCTTTTTGGATGGTCACCAACAACTACTGGGATCTTCAACCGAGTGCTTCACCCTGTTGTCATCTTGTTGATATTAACCCTTTTGCTTTCTGTTTTAATAATTGCATTGTATGTCAAAGTTTGGATGATTATGAAATAATTAGTCCACAGACTACCCCCACCAATACTAGATGATCCCTCTAGTATCATCATGTAAAACATTTTTGAAGCTCTAATTTGGACACTGAGAAGCTTGAGTGACTATAGTCAAGGAGTGAACTATGTGGGATGATGGATAGGATGGATGGGGTTAAATCTAGAGGAGATTCAGAATTCTAGGGTAAAAAGCAACTGCAACTCCCTGGACAGACTAAGGTCGACATGCTCACCAATACAGTGATAATCATCTGCTCAGAGGAACAGAATGGAGCGTGGAACGAAGTGAAGACTATGTGGCCTCCCTCCATTCAAATCCCAGCAGAATGAGGGAACATTGTGATACTAAAACCATACAGTACCTGTCAACCAAGGGAGAATCAAGATGTTCTGCTGCTGAACTAACAACCATGTCAAAACCCCCATCTCAGGTGCCAAGCCACGACTACTCCCCTCCCATTAGGTATGGAGAGAGAACTTTACACCAATCAGAAATAAAAGGTATTTATGACTAGAGTCACTCAAACTCCACCCAAACATAAAGAAATAGTATAAAAGTAAGTTTGGGATAGGGGGAAAGTGGAAGAAGACCTCCACCGAAACTGCTGGGGTCAGTCAACAGGCTGAGCCTATCTTCTCCCCCCACAGGGACGCCTTGGGTAAGAATTATACTCTATGCGTGTTAAATTATGCTTTTAGGACTAGAGGTTTTGTTTGCGCTTACCCCATAGTATATTAGCAGAGTACTTTGTATTAGAGCTTGTGCTTGCTTAATATATGTATCAGTAGATTGCTTAAAAACATATTTTTGCAGTCAGAAATTATCACTGACAACCTTCGAACCTTAATTATCTGTCACAATTTGTATTAATAAAAGAGTGTTATTCCATGAAGTGTTAAAGTGAGTCCTTGCAGTTGACGGCAGAGGATAACACCTTGGCAGGACCTGCTGAGGGGTCTTCACTCTGTTGAGTCCTCCCTAACAAGGGTGGTCAAAGTACCCTCCAACCTTGTGAATCTGTTGGTGAAGGGTCTCATTATGAGACGCTGACAGACTGTCGAACACCAGGGTCTTGACTTTCCTGGAAGTATTCAGGGCTTTTTCTGGAAATGCTGATTTTCTCTACCTGAAAACTGAATGCAGTCTGTTCAGACTGTGGAATCATGTGAACTTTAGTATGAAGTGATGTGAAGAGGAAATTTTTTCACTGAAATTCTTTTTTAAATGGTTACTTTATATATAATGCAAAAACCATTCTGTATGACCATTGAACTAGTCTGTGCAACCCAGGATTAACAGAGGAGTTGAGCGTGTTACTTGTTCTGTGATTAGTAGAGGCTTTGATGATTGCTGGGCAGTGGGTGTGAATCAAGCATGACAAAGTGATAGTTGATTTTTATTGGGAAGCAAACTGATGACATAGTTTATGCACATGAAAAAGAGAGAGAACATAAAACTAAGTAATTTAACGTGAAAGACCTCCTTTTATTGTCAGGCCTTTCCTGGATGCATTTTTTTAATATATAAATTACATACATTTAGATATGAAGATATATAATTTCTAGTGCAATTACCAGAGACTTTGTGTTTACTTAGCAAGAAGCATTAGGTTGACCACATCTACAAGGTCTAGAGATTTGCATAAGAGAAAGGCTTCAGTGAGAACTGCAAGATAAACAATAGGTCTAGGATCTAGTAAAGCCCTTCAGAAAATGGGTCCTATTAAACCAGAAATAACAGAAAAAACCACGTTTCTTGTCCAAACCTATAAAGACCTGAAAGAGGAGGATTATTTTGTTTTAATTTCTTTGTGAGTGTCTCACAATACAAACATTGATATCAAAATGCAAATATAAATGTTGATAAGCACAAATGATCATGTATTATTAAAAAAACCCCAAGTATAAAGCCTTCTGCTGTATGGTTTTTATGGTAATATTCTTAATTACAGCATGAAAAATCATCATTGCTGAAGATGAAGTGGCACATATTAAAAAAGCAAAAGAACTTCACATGTGCTGTGACAGATCTGAATATCCACTGAGATTCTCACAGCTGTGTGAGAACAATTCTGCACTAATAACCACTTAGGCTTTTAACCCAGTGGACTTGGAGAAACAGTGAAGACAGTTACATATGACACTGCAAGTCTGCTACCTGTGAGATCAACAGTTCACAAAATCAACTCATTCCATCATCAGTAGTATCCAACTCAGTAGCAGCAAAGGCACCTCTGATATTTGGAGCTGTCTAACTACTGCCAAGCAGAAAAAAATATAACCAGTTAGATAAATGAAAACTCTAAACGTAACTTCCATTAGTTACTTATATGTAAATGTTGACTTGAGAATTAGCACAAGGTGCTTAAGTGGAAATAAGAGGAACTATAACTTAGGGGAACAGTAATCTAGGAAGACAGAAAATGTGAGGGATGAGTCAGTTAAGAGTTACGACCTACTTAAAAGGCTAACTTATCTGCTGTTGCAAACGAACCATTTATTATTTTCCATTTTTTTGAGATTCAACTCATACCTGTGTCATGCCATTAATACAAGCATACCAGCCAAGGCCTATTATGTTTCTATTGTTCTTAAAATGTTGGTCATTTTCACAACAAAGAAAAGTCAAAGTTGCTTTCTTGATTTTCTGCAAGAGCATTAATATAGAACAGTGGTCTTAAATATTTCTCTCCCATAGCTCATCTCCTAAAGTATTTGTGCTCAAAATCAAATACAGTTGAGTGACTTCCATTATATGGATTACAAACTATTAGACAGTAAGAATGTGGTGTTAACATTGTTACAATGCCCACTTCTTTTTACATGAGTGACATGGGGGTTTTTGTTATTTTTGATGTTAAAAAGTGATGAGAAGAATTTAGTTAATTCTTTCTACAAAAATCAATTGCTGTAACCAAACCACGAAACCAGTAAAACTAGGCAGGGTCCATGTCTAACAACAGCAGTAACAAAAACAACAAGAGCAAAAAAGTTACTTTGTGCCATGGATACCCCAGAGGCCTGTGCTGCCCTTCAGAAGGACCTCGACAGGTTGGAGAAATGGCTGAGAAGAACCACCTGAAGTTCAACAAAGGCAAGTGCAGGGTCCTGCACCTAGGGAGGAATAACCCCAGGCACCAATACAGGCTGGGGACTGACCTGCTGGAGAGCAGCTCTGCAGAAAAGGACTTGGGGGTCCTGGTGGATAACAAACTGTCCCTGAGCCAACAGTGTGCCCTGGGAGCCAAAAGGGCCAATGGGATCCTGGGGTGCATTAGGAAGAGCATTGCCAGCAGGTCAGGGAGGTGACTGTGCCCCTCTACTCAGCCCTGGTGAGGCACATCTGGAGTGCTGTGTCCAGTTCTGGGCTCCTCAGGACAAGAGAGACATGGAGCTCCAGGAGTGGGTCCAGCGGAGGCTGAGGAGATGGTTAAGGGACTGGAACATCTCTCTTATGAGGAAAGGCTGAGGGAGCTGGGCCTGTTCAGCCTCAAGAAGAGGCAACCAAGAGGGGACCTCACCAATGTCTGTCAGTATCTGCAGGGAGGTGTCAGAGGATGGACCAGGCTCTGCTCAGTGGTGCCCAACAATAGGACAAGAGGCAACAGGCACAAACTGATACAGAGGAAGTTCCATATGAACATGAGGAGGAACTTCTTTCCTGTGCAGTGACCGAGCACTGGAACAGATTGCCCAGAAAGGGTATGGAGTCTCCCTCACTGGAGATTGTGGGAGACCAAACAGGTGTTCAAACCAGAGAACCAGAGGCAGCTCCCCAGCGAGAGACCTTAGAGATAGCGATGGAATCCATCAGACAACCTTGGGCACTCTGTGAGAGTGAGAAAAGAAGCTGCTAACTTCGGCAGAAGGATACCTGCGGTGAACACCTGTTGCCAAAGTTAAAAATTAGAAGAAAATAATACTGTGGACACCTGCACCTCCTGTCCATATAGAGGCAGGCACTCCTATTGCCCAACTTATACTGATCCGTACCTATCCAATGAAGTTTAATTTCGATCAGGAAGAAAAACCAACCTTTACCACCACCAAAGACAGATGGGAGATAGATGATTTTCTCTCGTGGGTTCAACCCTTATCAGTGCAACACCCCATTCTACGTTGCTCCTTGTACAATTCGGGAAGAAAAGAGACTATCCACCTGAGAGGTTTGGCAGATACAGGTGCTGATGTGACTGTGATCTCTATTTGAGATTGACCACCCTTCCGGACACTTATGGAGTCAGAGAAGGCACTGAGGGAAGTGGCACCACAACAAAGTCTGCATCCAATTGTAATCACAGGCCCTGAGAAGCGTACAGCTACAGTTTGTCCGTTCATCCTAGACTTGCCAATCACACTGTGGGGCCGAGATGCATTGGGACAATGGGGACTTGGTCTTACTACGAATTTGTCCTAACGTCCACTGAACAGCAACTGGTCCCCGCCCTAACCTGGACGACTGATGAAGCAGTGTGGGTGGATCAGTGGCTGATTAGAAAGGACAAGCTGCAACATCTTCAAATGTTTGTTCAGGAACAACTTTCGACAGGACACATTTGTGTTTCTACCAGTTCCTGGAATTCCCCAGTGTTTGTGATCCAAAAAAGAAGCAGCAAGTGGCGTCTGTTGCATGATTTAAGACACATCAATGAAGTCATTGAGCCTATGGGAGCTGTACAACCAGACCTGCCTTCGCCATCGGTGCTGCCTCAAAACTGGTCACTTACTATCATTGACTTAAAGGACTGGTTTTTTCCATTCCTTTACACCCCAGAGATGCAAGAAGGTTTACCTTTTCAGTACCATCTATTAACACCAGTAAACCACATGCTCACTATCACTGGAAAGTTCTACCTCAAGGGATGAAAAACAGTCCAGTTATATGTCAACTGTATGTGTCCACTGTGCTGTCACCTGTACATCAGTAATATCCAGAAGTCTACATATATCATTGGCAAGGCAGCGGGGGTTGATGGAATTCCACCCGAAGTCTGGAAACATGGGGGCCTTGCACTACACACCAAATTTCACAAGTTTGTGGTGCGCTGTTGGGAACTCGGTGAACTACCATCAGACCTTCGAGATGCAGTCATCATCACGATGTATAAGAAGAAAGGTATTAAATCTGACTGCTCAAACTACCGTGGTATTACTCTACTCTCCATTGCTGGCAAAATCCTGGCAAGAATACTCTTGAACAGACTAATACCCACTATAGCAGAAGGGATCCTACCTGAAAGTCAGTGTGGTTTCAGAGCCAACAGAAGCACCACAGACATGGTATTTGTTCTCAGACAACTGCAAGAGAAGTGTAGGGAACAGAACAGAGGTCTTTATGTAACCTTTGTTGACCTCACCAAGGCTTTTGATACTGTGAGCAGAAAAGGTCTATGGCAGATTTTGGAACGTTTAGGTTGTCCCCCCAAGTTCCTTAAAATGATCATCTCACTCCATGAGGATCAGCACAACCAAGTCAGGTATGGCAACACACTTTCTGAGCCCTTTTTAATTAAGAATGGTGTGAAACAAGGCTGCGTTCTCGCTCCTACCTTATTCACAATCTTTTTTAGCATGATACTCCAAAAGGCCACAGCAGACCTCGATGATCATGACGGTATCTACATTCGATACCGTACTGATGGAAGCCTATTCAATCTAAGGCGACTGAAGGCCCACACCAAGACCCTAAACCATCTTGTTCGGGAGCTGCTTTATGCTGATGACACTGCCCTTGTCGCCCACACAGAAGCAACCCTGCAGCGTTTAACATCCTGCTTTGCAGATGCTGCTGAGCTCTTTGGGCTGGAAGTCAGCTTAAAGAAGACAGAGGTTCTCCATCAACCTGCACCTCAGGAAGTCCCCCATCATCCCCACATCACCATTGGCCAATCAGAGCTCAAATCAGTCCAGCAGTTTAATTACCTAGGCAACCTCATCTCCTCGGATGGTAAGATTGACAGGGAGATAGACAACAGGTTAGCAAAGGCATATAGTGCTTTCGAAAAACTCCATAAAAGAGTATGGCGTAATAAACACTTGAAGAAAAGTACCAAGATCAGTGTTTACAGAGCCATAGTGCTGTCTACTCTCTTGTACGGTTCTGAATCATGGGTCATCTACCGCCACCACCTGCATCTCCTAGAACGCTTCCATCAACACTGCCTCCGTACAATCTTAAACATCCACTGGTCAGATTATGTGACCAATACATCTGTTCTTGAGCAAGCAGCAGTCACAAGTATTGAGACCATGTTGCTGAGAACACAGATGTGTTGGGCAGGACACATCTCAAGGATGAAGGACCACCGCCTCCCTAAGATCTTGCTTTATGGTGAACTTGCCACCGGCTGCCGCAAGAGAGGAGCCCCGAAGAAAAGATTCAAGGACTCCCTGAAACAACATCTCAGCCTTGACCATATTGATCACCATAACTGGTCTACTCTGGCCTCAAATCGGGAGACCTGGAGACACACCATCTATAACGCTGCGGATGCCTTTGAGAACACATGCAAGATCACTCTCGAGGAGAAAAGGCAATGCAGGAAGAACCGTGTCTTGCGGAATACACCATCTAAGGAGTCTTTCTGTTGTGCCTTTTGCAATCGGACATGTCTGTCACGTATTGACCTCATAAGTCACCAACGAGCCTGTAACAAATGTGGATAAACCCTTGCCAAATCTTCGTTCGCGAAGCCCAGCCACGATGATGCATATATCATATCACGGATGACATCTTAATCTGTGCAGCTAATAAGGAACTAATGCAAAGAGCCCTCAAAGCAACAATTGAAACTGTCAATACCTGTGGGCTTCAAGTGTCATCAGAAAAAGTACAACAAGAATCTCCTTGACATTACCCGGGATAGAAAATAACTCAAACAACCATACATCCCCAGTGCATTCCTCTATCAACCTTGGTGCAAACCCTCAATGATTTGCAAAGACTGCTGGGAGCTATTAACTGGCTTAGACCTATCTTGGGTATTTCCACTGATGAACTCCACCCATTGTTTTGCCTGTTTAAAGGAGATCCAGAACTGACTTCACCCAGACAGCTAACACAAGAAACTGTCACTGCTTTGCATGCTGTAGAGCAAAAACTCAGTTCCTGCCAGGCCAGTCGCCGTCTCTTAGATGAGCCGGTGGTATTAGTTGTCTTGAAGGGACCTGCTCAACCTTTTGGTCTCTTAGGCCAATTATACCAGAACAACACTCTTTTTTGTTTATGGAAATGGGTTTTTCTAGCTCATCAGTTTTCTAAAACAGTAACGACTCAGTCAGAAATGATATCACGCATATTTCAGAGGTTGCATTAGATGCTGGGAACTTGCAGGGTGTGACCCATGTACTATGTATTTGCCAATGACAACAGAGCATTTACAATAACTAGAAAAGGCTAGTTTTGAATTTCAAACTGCTTTAAGTGATTTTACGGGTTAACTAAGTATTCATCTACCTGCTTGTTCTTTTTTACAGCGTTTAAACAACTTTCCTTTGAAGCTGAGAACACACTGCTCCCCTATTCCCTTGACAGATGCACAAACTGTCTTTACGGACAGTTCAGGGAAGATGGGAAATGCAGTTGTAGTGTGGCAGAAAGATAATGAGTGGCAACAAGACATACATCATGTAGATGGGTCACCACAACTTGTAGAATTATCGGCAGTAATCTGAGCACTTATGCTGTTTCCGGGACCATTAAATATAGTTTCCGACTCTCAATATGTCGTGGGGGTGTTCAATGAATTGAACACTCCTATCTAAAAGAAATTAATCATGCGACACTGTTTCCCTTATTTAAAAAATTATTATTTGTAGTTGAGGAAAGGCAATTTTCATTCTTCATTACGCATGTACATTCTCATACCTTGCTGCCTGGTCCTTGCCTCTGCAACTGTGGCAAGCAAATGTAATGCACTTATCCTCTTTTGGCAAATTAAAATATGTACACGTTTCAATTGACATGTTCTCAGGATTTCTAGTAACTACAGCCCATTCTGAAGAGAAAAACCAATATGTACAGCGTCACTTCCTTACAACCTTTGCACACATGGGAATACCTAAACAAATTAAGACAGACAATGAACCTTCTTATGTGTCCAAATGTACAAAACAATTTTTTGAGCAATGGGGAATACAACATCTAACAGGTATTCCACACTCCCCCACAGGTCAGGCTGTAATTGAGTGTGCACGTCGCATGCTCAAAGACGTTACAGAAGCAGAAAAGAGGAAGTGCAGGTTTAACTCCCCAAGAATGCTTGAATAAAACTTTGTATGTGCTCAACTTTCCAAATAGAATGATAGGAGATCTTTCCCCAGCACAGCGTCATTTTGTCCCAGCACATGTTTCCACAGAGAGGAAGGCAGAAGTAATGTTTAGAGATCCAATTACTACAGAGTGGCAAGGTCCTTGTCCCTTAATAACCCGGGGAAAAGGTTATGCTTGTGTCTCCACAGATCGAGGACCGCAATGGATACCTTCGCGTTACGTGCGACCATGTCTTGCATCATCTTCGTAGCAACAGCCATGCCTCCTGACTGGACCACCTTTGACCAGCAGAACATCTGGGTGACACTTGTCAATGCAACTGGGACTGACACACTGTTTGTCTGTAGCTACCCTGACTGATCCATTTTGTACCTGTTTAATAGGCCTTCCTTTTAATCGCAACCAGTGGATTACCTTTCTACACAAATATTGGTCAAAGTACTCTAACCCTCACAAGGCACCATCATTACAATTTGCCAATAACCAAAATCTTAAAAATAATTTTCCTCAAATTCCAATTGAACCCCAGGAAATTAATGTCATGGGCAGTCTGACTGCACCTTTCTGTGGGGTGAAGTCACAACCCCACAACTGAAGCTTGAGGGGTTTGGAATATTACAAAGTGTTGGACCGTTTTCCATGAGAACAGTGGAACTAATTAGATAGTTCCATGGACACAGCCTTTAGTTATAAAGAGTACAAGGTTAAAACTGTTTGGTTGAGCGCAGGTGCTGCATTTCTGGGTGTTTTTGTAAGAATATGTTTATGTTATATGTGTGGGAAAATAGAAGTTAGAGAACTTAATAAAAAACAGCCTGCTGCGCTGAGCAGGCAGACATCTCTCTGTCTCATCCTAGTGTGTGTAGTAGAGGCGGTCCTTGTATAACAAGGAAGAAATATGCTCCTCGTCGGTAGTGTGGACAAAGAGAGTTTGTTTCAAAATTCCCGCTCCTTATATCCCTGTATACCATGTGACTTCTTCAGCCAATAGAGTTATATGTGACCTGCGCATGTTCTCTCGGGTCTACTGCCCTGGCACATCCCTCGTACCTTCAGACACGCCTCCCACATATCCCCTCTCTTGATTATCTAAAGAAGTCACAAAAACGGTGAAAACAACAGTGTAAACAACAGTGCAAAACATTCAGAACATTGTAAACTGCCAAACTCGCAGTGACCCAGCACACTGCTTGCTTGACTTCTTATACTTCTATTGTAAACCTTTTTAAAACTTCTTATAGTCCTATAGGGTAGTGCAACTTGGAGAATTACTTTATTAACTTAGGTCCTTAGCCCAACCGTGTGGAAACTATAACTTTTATTAACCTGAGGGTTTTTTTTAATAACTGGGGATTTCAAACTTTATTTAAGAAACAGGGTAAGTATAGCAAAAACTCAATTCTCTTAAAGTGACCTTGTGGTGGAGGTAATGTGGTTTTGTGAGGTGTTCTGTGTTTTTATATTTGTCCAGTCACACAATTCTTTTATTCATTCACACATCTCATTCACTGACTGCCGTCATTCACTCACTCTCATACATACACCGATATTTTGTAGATTGCTTGTTACCACATTGGTCATTCATTAATATAAACTTGAAACATAATGTAACTCTGCTTAAACTTCTGCGTTATCTGGTTCTTGCAACTGTGATTGTGTACCTAAATAGGGCTTTACACACCTGGAGGGGATCCACTTCAGTCCTTTTCCTGTTGCCACGCAAACATAACCTCTCCCCCAAGTCATAAGATCTAGAGGTCCTGTCCATTGCCCTGAAATCAAATCTTTTACCATGACTAGTGGCTTGGGAGAGGCAAATGCCTGAGATTTGTGCTGCTTCTCATACTACTTCTTTCAGCACTGTCACAATTTAAAAAATTGACAACATATGTGGCTTTCCACAAACGTTCCTGCAGACTATACAGATTCTCCCCCCCTTTTTGTTTTACTAACATCTCTTTCAGTGTGCGGTGTGCCCTTTCTACAATTGCCTGTCTGGTAGGTGAGTGTGGGATTCCTGTGATATGTGAGATTCCCCACTCTGATAGGAAATTCCTTACATTTTCAGAGACGTATGCTGGTCCGTTATCAATCTTGATTTGTTTTGGGGTGCCAAGAGTAGCAAAACAGCTTAGCCAGTGTCTCACTACATCCTTGACTTTCTCACCTGTGTGTGCTGTAGAAGTTATGTATTGTGAATGTGTGTCTACAGTTACATGTACATATTTTAAGGTGCCAAATTCAGGGATGTGTGTGACATCTGTTTGCCAAATCTCATTTGCCATTAACCCTCTGGGGTTAACGCCTTCCTGAGATGGCATGGGGGTGATTTTTTGACAATCTGGACAAGTTAATATGATGTCTCGAGCCTGGTTGATTGTTATTTTGAATTGTCTCTTTAGAGAGCGTGCATTCTGATGAAAAAATGAATGGGACAATTTTGCTTGCTCTAGGGTTCTGGGTACTGTGTTAAACATTGCTGCTTTGTCAGCCTCCTGGTTCCCTTCAGCTATTGGCCCTGACATGTCAGTGTGAGACCTGGTGTGCATTATGTAAAAGTCAAACTTTCTGTGATTGACAAGAAACCAAAGAGAACACATTTCAAACAACAAATGAGGATTAGAAACATCTCGGAGAAACGAACATTCCAGACATGAAACTAACCCTGCAGCATAACAAGAATCAGTGACAATATTAACCACTTGTTCAGAAAACTTTCCCAAGGCAATACGAATGGCAGCTAGTTCCAGAACCTGCACAGAACATTGGTTTATGGTCTGTACCTCCCGTTCCCATTGTCCTGTATCAGGATTTACTCAAGTCACTGCAGCCTTTTGTGTTCTCCCAGATGCATCTGTAAAGACTGTGAGGCCTTTTACTGGATCAGTTTTACATCTGGTTGTGGCCTTTAAAGGTAAATTACTGATTTCTGCCCAAAGCCTATGTTTAGGGAGATTGACTGAAATGTCGCCATCAAAATCTGCCAAGGCATCTTGGAACCCGGTGTCGTCAGCCAGCATGCAATCCAAATTGTCCTTCGTGGCTGGAATGTAGATGACAGCTGGATCCCTTCCGTCCAGTTCCTGTAGTCGTCCTCTGCCTTTAATGACAAGCTTAGCAAACATTTCATTAATTGTCCATACAGTTTTAGGTGGTGTGTGGGGCAGAAATATCCATTCTAGAACCAGCAGTGGGTCCTTTTCAGTCTGATCCCACTGAAATAAGACTGCAAATGGCTGGTACCTGCTGGGAACTAAGGTCAGGCAGATTGGCAGTTCAGGATCTCTCCTCCTGCCCTGCCTATTTTCTATGGCCTTGGCACAAATGTCTAACGCCTGTTTGGTCTCTGCTGTCAGAGCTCTGTTAGACGTTAGGTCAGAGTCCCCCTTTAGTAACACAAAGAGAGGGTGTAGCTCCTCTGTGGTTAAGCCCAGTATAGGCCTTAAGCAATTAATAGCTCCCAGGAGTTTTTGCAACTCATGTAAGGTTAAAGTGTCTTTTACCTCGAGCTGCAGTGGCTGTGGGGAAATCTCTTGCTGTGTGATTCTCCATCCAAGGTAAGTCCAGGGCTGCGATCACTGGATTTTCTCTGCCGCAACCTGCAACCCTGCTTCTTGGACAGCATCAGTCAGAGCAGTAACAACAAATTGCAGTTCATGTTCTGTGACCATGCTAATTAAAATGTCATCCATGTAGTGGTAGATTATTGCAGAAGGAAAACGCTTTCTGATGGGCTGAATAGCGTTTACCACAACTGTTTGACATATGGTAGGACTATTCCTCATCCCCTGAGGAAGGTCAACCCAGTGATACCTTTGCATAGGCTGTGAGTTGTTCACTGTCGGGATGGAAAATGCAAATCTTGGTGCATCCTCGGGGTGCAGAAAGATGGTAAAAAAACAGTGCTTTAAATTAATTATTATTAGCGGTCAATTTGTTCGAAGCATAGCAGGTGAAGGTAACCCTGGTTGCAATGCCATCGGTCCAATGACTGCGTTGACTGCCCTGAGGTCCTGCAGCATCCTCCATTTGCCCGTCTTTTTGGGGATGCAAAATACAGGAGTATTCCAGGGACTGTTTGTTGGCACAATGTGTCCTGTTTCTAATTGCTCTTTTACGAGCATTTTTAAATGTTCAATCCGTTCCTTTTCATAGGCCACTGATCTACCCAGACTGGCTGGTCACTTTTCCAGACTAGCTTAATAGGTGCTTGGGACGGCTGACCAATGGTCCCTATTGAAAAACCTGGCTGCTTGCAGGAGGAATTTGCATTACTGTGCCAAATTGTCCAAGTACGTCTCGTCCCCACAAAGAACAAGGGATTGGAGCTATGAAAGGAGCTACTTTGGCTATTTGTCCCTCTGGTCCCAAGACAGTGAGTACTTGGGCACTCTGTCTGGGCCTTTGTGTGCCTCCCACCCCCTGAATGGTTGCAACTGGGCAAATAGTAGACCAGTTAAGTGGCCATTCGGAGTCCTTTATGATGGAAACATCGACTCCTGAATCCAAAAGGCCTGTAAATCTGCGCCCATTAACTTGGCACGTCATTAGCGACTGTGTGACTGTGATGACTGTTGCCCAGTAAACCTGTGGGTGTCCTGTGCTGCCAAAGGCCCCTGAACCTCGCTCCCTCCCCCCCTCCCCTGCAGGCGACGCACTGTAGAAGGGGATTAATAGAGCAATCTTCTGTCCTTTTGGGATAAAACAGGGGGGTGAAGGGGTCCATGCCATTATTAGAATCTCGCTATGAGAATCTGAATCTATTACTCCCGGCAGCACAAACAAACCCATTCTGGTGGTAGAGGATCTTCCAATCAGCAGTGCGTGCACCCCTGGGCTAAGGGTACCCCAACGTCCAGTCGGGATTAGCACTACCTCAGTGGAAGTTATGAAGATTGTGTCCCTGTTGGATAAGTCCAGCCCAGCGCTGACTGGGGTGGCGGGGTACAGAGCACTTACTGGGGTGTAGGGGCACAGAGTACTGGCTGTTGTAGTGGGGCACAAATTGCCAACCTGCTCCCTTGTGTCGCATGTGTTTGCTGTATCGGGGCGTGCGACAACACCCCTCTCCTCCAGTTTTTTGGCACCCTCCTTGCTTTTGGGTGCTTGCAGGGTGCCACTACTAGGGGTTTCTGAGGGCAATCCCTTTGGAAGTGGTCGGGGACCCCACAAATGTAACAACCATTTGTTGGTCTGGCCCCCTCCTGTGTTCTCAATTGAGCACTCAGTGCTGCTGCCAGTAAATCAGTTTAGTGTGTCAAGGAACCAACCTCCTGGCAGGTATGAACTAATTCTGAAATGCTACAAGTTTCCCTTTTAGGAAGGGTCTGCAGAACTCTTTTACAATCAGGGTTCGCATTTTCGAAAGCCAGTCGCCTGCTGAGAATTTCCCTGGCTTCCTTGTTTTCAATCTGCCTATCTAGGGCAGATTGCAACTGATCTAGGAATTGTGTGTAAGGTTCTGTTGGGTCCTGCATTATCTTTGTGAATGACAAATTTGTGTCTTTGTCTGATGTGGGTAGTTTTCTCTTTGCCCGCATTGCATGTTTGGCTATAACTTCATATATTTCTCTATTGTACCCGGTTTGTGCATCTATGGAACGGTAGTTACCCTCCCCTGTGAACTGGTGTGTTGTTACCCCTGTTTGTGGGTCATTAGCATAAGTGGAGCAGATTTCTCTGAAATCGTTCAGCCATACATTATACTGTGTGTTAGTGAGGCTTATTTTCAACAGGGTTCTCCAGTCGTGTGGCATGAAAATGTATGTGGAGCTCAGTGTTTCTAAAAATGCAAGTGTGTTAGGGGAAGATACACCAGTTTCTCTTATCAACTGTCTCAACTCTTTGGTTAGTTCATGTGGCAAGGGTTGGAACCTGCGGCTTTGGCATGGACCGATAATGACTGGACATGCATGTATAACTTCTAAGTCCCCAGTTCGCAATGCCTCCTCTCTACACAAGTCCCATCTATCAATCGATCCCTTTCCGTATGTTACTTCCTCACCTCCCGGTTGAGTCATCTCAAAATCTCCCTCCTCCTCCCCCCATTCCTCCCATCCCTCTCCCCCTGCAGCTTCGGCGAAAGCGGCTGCCTGTGGGTGGGTGGTGGTGGGTGGCGGGGAGTACGGCGCGAGGGTGGGGAAGGACGGGTTATTGTCCGTTCTTCGTGGCGGGCGAGATGACGGTACCCACCCCTGGGCGCTAGTCAGAGTTCATCCGCGGTATGGGTTGGCAAGTAAACTGGGCTAACCCCCCCATCGCCATTACGGGGCCCCCTGCGGTGATCCCACGGGCTGGAATCTTGCATCTGGGGCCCCACTCTTTCCCGCCGACCAGTGTCTCTTGGGCTCCCGGTTCCCTTCCCTGTAGTGGAATCGTGAACGGTTCCACCCCCTCCCCCCGCCGGGCTTTGTGTGTTTAAACTGTGGCGCGTAAAAGTTGGGCTGCTGCTAGCAGCGTGAGCGGGGTTGTGTGTGTTTGTTGTTCTTTGGTGTACTCTGCGTAAAGCAGACATTATTGTTTGCCAGGCTGGGAAAGTATTGTTCACTTGGGGGTCTCCCCCCTGAGCTTTGAGTTTTAAAGGATTCCCTATTTTGTCCCAAATTTTTATGTGGAGGGCTTCAACCAGAGGCAGTTCTGGTACAACTGCTTTAGTGAACCATACCAACTCTTGTAACCTTGTATGTAATACGGCTTCAGCAGTGTAGCTAATGCATCTGTGTCTTGTGAGAGCTCGGTGGGGAAAAAGTTTCCCATTTTACCTTGAGTCTCGGCACTGTGAGCGTGCGCTGCTGAAGAGGGTCTGTCTGTTTACTGGTCTGTCCCGGTCCTCTGTCAGCTGGGTCTGCTATGCTAGGGTGCGGTGTCCCGGTGTCAGCGGTTGGTGTCCCGGGCAGGCGAGCAGGCGAGGGGCTGCAGGCGATCGGTGTGGGTGCAGGTTTCAGCGACGAACAATGGCGTTGGTCACGCGGTGGTGGGTGTTGGCGGTGGCTGGCGGGCGCAGGCTCTGTTCTCCAGCGAACGGGCGGCAGCGGCGGCTAAAGGCTCAGTACGTGGGCGGCGGCAGCAGCTCCGGGGTTCCTGCAGATCGCTGGGCGGTGCGGGGGTTGGGCGCTGCGGAGGGAAAGCGCAGAGTGGCGCTTTCGGCAAGTTCCGGCGGGTTTGCATGTGGCGCGGTGGGTCTGCAGCGGCACTTTTAAGCGCACCGCGGGGTTGGTAGCAGCGGCGAGTAGGCGGGAAACCGCGGCAGTTTCTACTGGACAGAAACTGAAGTGGGGCTCCGCGGGGGTCCGCGGTGGTTGGAAGTGTTAAGAGGTGGCACCGGCAAAACTACTTCTTGCACGTGGTCCGGCCGCAACTCTCGGCAGCGGCAAGCCACTTTTACCAGATTGGCCGACGCACGGGGACCAACAGGTTTTCCCTGACGGTCTTAAGGTGTTCCAGGGCCCGGGTCTCTGAGCTGCAGACACGCTGCCGTTCAGGAAGTAGTACTAGGTGTGCGGGGTGCCTTCCGACTGGACTCACTGCTTTTGATGTTGCGTGGACCCTCTCCGCCCTGTCCGGTTGCTACTTGACCTCTCAATTTCTTCTTAACTTCTTTCTTCTCTTCTCCTATCGTGCACTTTCCTAATATTTTGGAACTCCTAAACTAACTGTCCGTTTCTCAGATGCCACTAAGACAACGGGATTACTGACGTCAAGGCTTTTTGCTGTAAAGGTTCCTGTCTCCGAAAATTGAGACGATACCGGAACCACCGGCTAATTTCCTGATCCAGGATAAATATCTGGTTCAATAAAAGCTAAAGGAGTCCAACGTAAATAATTGGCTTAATATAAGCTAAAATGTCTGTGTTTGGTGCGCCATTTGTAGTAGAGGCGATCCTTGTATAACAAGGAAGAAGTACACTCCTCGTCGGTAGTGTGGACAAAGAGAGTTTATTTCAAAATTCCAGCTCCTTATATCCCTGTATACCATGTGACTTCTTCAACCAATAGAGTTATATGTGACCGCGCATGTTCTCTCGGACCTACTGCCCTGGCACATCCCTCGTGCCTTCAGACACGCCTCCCACAAGTGTGTCTCATCATCCTAGTGTGTGTGTCGGTGTCTTTCTTCCCCACAGACCAAGGCCTCCGACAGGTACCCTACGACAATGGTGCCCCGTGTGAGGACCAGAAAAAGACTGTCGAGTATTGCCCATGTCGTCTGGGGTATCACGACCGGAGGCAGTTGAGCTGTGGGGCAAGGTGCAGCGAGGTCTTGGTGCTCTCAGGAGCTGTTATAGCAGCGTGGTACTGCAGGATCCAGGTCCGATTGTTTTCCACACCTGAAGGCAAGTGTTTCTGTCGCACTTGGAAGGCACAAGTTACCTGGAGAGCCCAGGTGCATCTGGCACTTGGTAGGGCTCAGGTGAACTCCTGAGAACTTTTTCTTAGTCACCATGGGGGCAGACCATGTGTGCAAATGAAAGGCGTGTGTTTTTCGCCTGGAAAGCTTTGTTACAGCGTTTTGGTGTTAGACTGACGAAACTAAGTTATGTCGCTTGTTAGTTTTGTGTCTTCGGAATCGGAGAGAGGCTACTCTGCCTGGGAGGACATTAGAGTGCTAAAGAAGAGAGGCTGGGCAGAACCGAAGGGAGCTGAAGTGACCCCGCCAAGATGAACGCGCTGCTAGCTATTCGGCAGTATTTGACCAAGATGATCAAGGACAGCTACGGCATGAATGTGCTTCTGATGGACCGGGAGATGATCTTGTGAATGCAGTGACTGATTTTCACCTTAAGGTGCTTTCTATGTCTCCTCTGGATGGTGCCATGCCTGTGTACCTGGCACCGGGTGCCTGCCTGTGTACCTTGGTTCCGGGCGGAGCGGTCCCGGCCCCAGCCCCGGCGGCGGCAGCGGCTCCGTGCATGATTGTGGTGCCATGCCCGGCCCCAGCCGGCACACTGCCGGGGGCCAGTGGGATCGCTGCAGCAACCCTGGTTCAGAGTGGTGCGCCCATGCATGCACCGGCGCAGCGGACGGCGAGGGCGTCTGATTTTCCCCCGTGTTGCCGATAGCCATGGTCCCTAGCGGTGTGACGGGGGTATCCCTCCCCCTTCTTCAGTAATTCTACTCTCGCGGTGGGTGTTTCCCCTGGCAACCCTCCTCTCCCTTGCAGCGTACCTGCAGCAGCGCTGACCCCGGGGGGGTAGTGGGGGGACTGTCTGTGTTCTCCCCTGTTTTACACCCCCCAACCCTCCCTCCGCCCCTGGAACGTGTCCATCTGCAACTGTTCCTTCCTTCCTATGCATTGTTCTTTCTCAGCAGACCATGTAGCTAACTTGTGACATAAGGAGAGCAAAGGCAATTTGACTCCTCTTGATTTTTCTCCAAATGAACCCAACCTCTATTCCCCCTCTTCCCCCTCCCTCCCTCCCTCCCTCTCCCTCGTCCTCTGACAAATGCTAGCGAAAACTCCCTTAACGAAGCAACACTTTTGCTTCAAGCGGGGCCGAGTGCTCAAGACAAACAGGAGATGCTGGGGGGCAAAGGGCGGGAAAAGGTGAAGAAGGGAAGACAAAAGGGGGTAGTCCTGATTCCTGCAGAAGTGGTTCTGTTGCCATTATGACAAATAGAGTGTCCTTGTTCTACGAAAAAGGTTGAAAATTTCCAAGGTAATATCCTGTCCATTCCTGTCGTATTTGTCTTTTGCATGGAGAGTTGTACAAGATTTACGAGTTAATATTAGCAAATATGCCATAAATTCCCTTTAAGTTATGAGACTGATGAGAACTACACAGCCAATAACAACTTACGATGTGTGTGTGAGTCATGAATGACTGAGGTGGCCACCTATGTATGACTGGAAAAAGACTGTGTGAAAGAGAAAAGCTACATGAATGTGTAACTGTGTAAACTTAAAAATACTTTCATCGGTGTCGACATTTTAAGAAGGTTTTAGGACTGAGGTTAAATAAGAGATTCTTACAGAAATTTGGTATTCTATTTCAACCTTGTATGAAATTTGTGGAAGTTAAATCTCAGGTGGAGTCTTTCCACTGGTGCTATTTCTTAGTTGTGTAAGCTGCACAGAAGACCACTAGTTTTGGAGCAAGTAAAAACCATAAGTCAGTAAGCATTAGTGCGGGTTGTAGAGTTAGCAGAGCCCAGAACAAGGTACATGACCATGCGTCCAGGTGCCCGAAACCATTCTTGCAATTCATAGAAAAGCTGCAAGACACTGTAGAGAAACAGGTTTTTGACACTCAGGTACACAAGCTACTGGTTGCGCAACTAGCTAGAGATAATGCCAATGCAGACTGTCAAAAAGTACTATCCTTCATGCAATGATGCAGGCTTGTGCTGGGGTGGGGTCCTTAGACCATCAAATAATTGCATTTGCATCTGCTATGGCGGTAGTGAGAGTCGTTTGAGCTTTTCTGTGTTTTCCAGGGTTTAAATCAAGGGTTGTCGATGTTGCTGCCCTGCTTGATCAACCTGTTGCGGGGGGGCCCTGCAGACTGTCAGGGCCATCCTGCATCCTTTCTCAGAGGCATCAACAGCAGTATAGATAGCGTGTCTCCAGGCCTCCTGATTGGAGACCAGAGTACACCAGTTATGTTGATCAGTGTGGCGAGGGTTGCGATGTCATTTTAGGGAGTCCTTGTGTCTTCTCTTCAGGGCTCCTCTCATGTGGCAGTTGGCGGCAATATTCATCGTAAAACAGCTAGTCCTTCATCCTTGGGATGTGCCCTGCCCATCGCAGCTGCGTTCTCAGAAAAATGTCCTCAATGCTTGTGACTGCTGCTTGTTCTATACCAGACGTATTGATCACATAATCTGACTAGTGGATTTTAAGAATTGCACGTAGGCAGCGTGAGTTAAGTGCCTTGTTAATCAACCATTCTAGCAGCACAATTGCGGGATTTGGGGATTTTTTGCTCATGTTGCAGTCATTGATGCTAACTATACGAGGCAGATTTGTGCTATGATCTCCACACCTTATCCTCCAGTGACAATTCCTAAAGGGACACAAATAGCTCAACTTGTACCTTTTGTGAGTTGTGTTCCCCAAGCAGAGCCTCGTGAGTGTCAGGATGGAGGATTTGGTTCTACTGATGCACCACAAGTCTTTTGGTCAGTGCCAATCTCTGCACAACGTCCACAGCTGACCTGTACTCTCTATGATACTCGAAACTTGCTGTCAGTTGTCCAGGCGGACACACTTCTGCATTCGGGACCTGACATAACTATCATTGCACGGACATCCTGGTCGGCCTCCTGGCCTGTGGTCATGCCAGGGGTTTGGGTTGTGAGACTGGGAGGTACTGCTCAGAATTTTCTTTTAGAACATACAGATCCTGTGTGACTTCAGCAGTGGCCCCTACCTATAGAAAAGCTGCTGGCCCTGCAACAGCTTGTTAAAGAGCAGCTTGATGCATTGAACCATCTCAGAATCCTTTAATCACCCCTGTCTTTGTGATAAAGAAGAAATCTGTGAAATGAAGACTGTTGTATGATCTCAGACGGGTTGGTGCAGTCATGGTTACCATGTCAGCATTGGTTTATTGACCCCTTCTATGCTTCCTGCTGAATAACCCATTGTTATTATTAATTTGACAGGTTGTTTTTTTTTCACAATCCAGTTAGACTCCAGTTATAGAGAAAAAAATCGCATTTTCAGTCCCATCTATTAATCATACAGAACCTTATGAGTGTTATACATAGAAAACCCTCTCCCATGAAATAAAAGTATTCCTATAATTTGTCAGTGGTTTATGATTCCAACATTATCTCCTGTAATTTTCTGACTGTCTTTTGTTGTCATTATATAGGTAATATTTCTACTGGCTGTGGCCACTGAGGATCAGTTGGGTGTGTTGGAAGCTGAAACCAGAAAGAGTCTACAATCCTTTGACCTAGTAGTTGCTCCTGAGAAGGTGCAGAGAGAGGAAACCTGGAAGTATTTAGGGTTCAAAATTACACGGAAAGCAGTTATTCCTCAACCAGTTCAATTGGATATTGATGTCAAAACTCTTACTGATGTACAAAAGCTATTAGGGTCTTTGAATTGGATTAGGTCCTATTTGGAATTGGCAAACACCCAGCTGGCACCTCTATTTGACCTGCTCAAACATTCTGACAATCCTCAGGAACCAAGGGAACTGACTAAAAGAGCAGTTCAAACCATCCAGCAAGTAGAGCAGGCCTTACATTCTAAATTTTTTTCACGAATTGGTCATTGTCAAATTGTCTAATTTTTTATTTTTGCAGATCACAGTGTTCCTTTTGGGGCATTGGTACAGTGGTTTGACCATTGGTCTGATCCACTGCACATCATAGAGTGACTATTTTTGCCTTATTGGGCTCAAAAAACTGTTCCTGGATTGTTTGAGTTCATAGATCAAATCATCATTGAGGCCAGAAAAAGGTGTGTAGAGTGTACTGGCAGAAATCCAGCTCGCATTGTTGTACCTGTACAATCGCGTTACTCTGAGTGGTGCCTGGAAAACAAATATGAATTGTAAGCTACTTTAGCTGGGTTCCACGACCAAATTTCTTATCATTTACCTTCACATCCCCTTCTTAAGTTTTTTTTTTAGGGAAATTCCAATTGGACAAAAACACTACGCAGCGCAGAGCCCCTCAATGACCTTACAGTCTTTGTGGACGGCTCGAGGAAGACGGGTGAAGCTGCGGTTGCGTGTAAAGCAGAATGTGGATGGCAACATCAAATTGTTCATCGGGGGGTTCTCTTCAAATTGCGGAACGTCAAGCTGTAACTCTTGCTTTTCAGTTATTTCCTAATCGGTCTTTAAATGTTATTACTGATTCTGCATATGTTGTTAATTTATTACAGCAACTCTATCAGGCAGAGTTGTATTGTCCATCTCCAGGTCTTATTTTTCAAGTTTTGTTTGAGTTCTAGAGAACTCTTTTGCAGAGGCCTGTTCCTTATTTTGTGCTACATGTTTGTAGTCATACCTCTTTGCCAGGTTTCTTCACAGAGGGTAATGCCTGGGCAGATGCTTTTGTTTTTGCTGTCGCTTTGAGACTTGTTCCTAACATTCACCAGCAAGTTGCCTTGTCTCGTTAGTTTGTTTTTTTTTTAATCAAGGTGCAGAAGCTTTCAGACGTCGATTTGGCTTGACTCATTCTATTGCTCGCTTAATTGTTGCCTCTTGTCCAGACTGTCATGATGCCTATACTCTTGTCCAGAGTGTCATAATGCCTATACTCCTGTCTATTTTGGTACTAACCCTCGAGACCTTAAGACCTTACAGATGTGGCAATCAGATGACACTCATGTCAATGAATTTGGTAATTTAAAGCATGTCCATGTGTCCACTGACATGTTTTCCCATGTGGTGGTTGCTAATGCACATACTAGACAAAAAAGTCATGATGTCATTAAACACTTCTGTTGTGCTTTTGCTACATCTGGAGCACCCGCTCAAGTGCGGATGAACAATAAACTGTCTTCTGTCTGTAAATCTGTCCAAAATTTCTTTGCTTTGTGGAGGATCACTCATGTTACGGCTATTTCACATTCTTCTACAGGACACGTTATTGTGGAGAGAGTGTATGGTGCCCTGAAGCAATTGCTTCAAGAACAGAAAGGGGAAATGAGGGGATAACCCCCTCAGTCTCTAGGCTGGACAAAGCTCTGTATGTCTCAAACCTTTTGACCTTCTCTGGCGATTGTCTTTATTTACCTTCTTTTAGAGTTTCAGGAAAAATATGCTGTGCTTGGCAAAAAACCTCCTCCAAACTGATAATCTTGTGGTCCCTGTGAGAGCTGAGGATGGAGCACAGCATGCAGATGCAGAACTTGTCTCTGGTCAATGGTCTGATCCACATGACTTGATAACTTGGGGAAAGGGATATGTTTGTCTCTACAGATAATGGCCCTCGCTGAATACCTGCGCGGTATGTACATCCTGCTGTTAGTCCTAGAAGTCGTCAGTGCAGTTCCTGACCTGTCAAAGTTCACTCCATGGCATAGTCGAAACGTCTGGGTGACACTAATGAAGAAACTGAATCACACGACCTTTTGTGCATCACTGGCGTATCCAGAGCAGCCATTTCACACCTGTCTTGTTGGTGTTCCTCTGGGTGACACGGAAGCATCTCTCCTGGTGCAGGATGTCGTCTGAGTGCATGACTTATTGAAACAGGACTGTCATACTATGCGTGGGTGTCTTGATCATGTTGATAGCTGGGATGATGTGTTGTCTGTTAGCACTCCACTTCAAAAGTTAGATATTTTAGGGTCACTGTTTGTAAAAGACTGTGTATTTTAATCATCGTGTAGGTTATGATATGGAATGAGTACATGCTGAGTCTATGGTATGGGATGTGTTCCCTGAACTGTCTTTCTATAAAAATAGTTCCTTCTGGTGTCGGTAAGAATTGGACTTGGAGTACTCCAGCAGAGAGTGCACCTTGTCGACTCCCTACGGGAGTGTTTCTTCTGTGTGGAGATAGAATCTGGCCAGGAATCCCTGCACAACCAATAGGGGGGCCTTGTACATCTAAAAAGTTGGTGGTTGTAGTTGTGTTGCTGATGCTGCCTTGTCTAGTGTCGTTTCTTCAAAGGTCCCTGCAGGATACGATATGGGCAGTCTTTGTTGCACAACTACAGACAAGGGGGGAATTGTGGGGTGAAGTCACAGCCCCACAACTGAAGTTTGAGGGGTTTGGAATATTACAAAGTGTTGGACCGTTTTCCATGAGAGCAGTGGAGTTAATCAGATAGTTCCCATGGACACAGCCTTGAGTTATAAAGAGTACAAGGTTAAAGCTGTTTGGCTGAGTGCAGGTGCTGCATTCCTGGGTGTTTTTGTAAGAATATGTTTATGTTATATGTGTGGGAAAATAGAAGTTAGAGAACTTAATAAAAAGTTACCTGCTGCGCTGAGCAGGCAGACATCTCTCTGTCTCATCCTAGTGTGTCTCATCATCCTAGTGTGTGTGTCGGTGTCTTTCTTCCCCTACAGACCAAGACCTCTGACAGGTACCCTACGACACCTTTCTGATTTCAATTTGATCCCTCAGATTCAAATTCAAATCATCCTTTAGCAATTGACGTATCTCTATCTGGAACATATCAAAATGCTAGTTTTTGGTGTAAATCACCCAATTCTACAGCAATCAAATCAGAGGCGACGCCTCTTGGCTTGCCCAATGGTATTTTCTTTATTTGTGGACCATGAGTGTGGAAAGGTATTCCCACTAGAGTGAAAGGGGGACCATGAACATTTTGAAAATTAACACTGTTTAACCCTCACAAATTACCCATAAGTACACGCATCTAGAAGAGACAGAAAAGATTTGTGCAACGATACGATAAAAATTGCAATTTCAAATTACATATTTGAGGCCCAACCAAAAGAGTATTTTCCAGTCTTGTAGCTGCAATTTTAACAGCTCATGCATTGACCACCTTGGATAGACTAGGCTGTTGGTTTGCCAAGGAGGCCAATGCTACCAGTTTGGCAATTGATGCCTTACTAACCGATGTGAGTTCAGTTAGAAAAGCCACATTACAAAACAGAGCAGCCATTGATTTCTTACTATTGGTTCATGGACATGGTTGCAATGATTTTGAAGGCCTATGTTGCATGAATCTTTCTGATCATTGAGAATTGATTCATCAAAGTCTTGCTCAGTTAAAAAGCCTAACAGCGCAGCTCAAGGTAGATAAGGACCTAAGCTTAGTTTGTTTAGCTGGTTAGATATTTTTAACTTAGGTCCAAAACTCAAGAAGATTGCCATTGTAGCTCTAACTGGAATTTTTGTGGTTTTCTGCATTTTGCTTAGTGTGCTATGCTTTCTTTCTTGTGTCTCATGTTTTGTTTGCCATAACTTTGCACAAGTTTTAGTGTTTCAATTAGAAAATAAAAAAGGGGAATTGTGGGAGACCAAACAGGTGTTCAAGCTAGAGAACCAGAGGCAGCTCCCTAGCGAGAGGCCTCAGAGATAGCGATGGAATCCATCAGACGACCTTGGGCACTCTTTGAGAGTGAGAAAAGAAGCTGCTAACTTCAGCGGAAGGATACCTGCAGTGAACACCTGTTACCAAAGTTAAAAACTAGAAGAAAAAGACTTGTTAACTCCCTTTATGAAATATGTATCAATTTATAATTAAGAATGACAGTGTGTTATTAGAAAAATTTGAATAGTGTGGATAAGCTTGAAAAAGTGTGTGACAGTATGTTAAATAGGTCCATGCATGCCTCCTTCCCTGTAGCCTAAAAATTCCTGTGCTAGGTAGGATAGAAATGCTTTAATGTAAACATTGCATGCCTTTTCCGCCATTCTGGGCGAAACCGTTCCCTTCTACTGGACAAAGAGGACTGAAGAATAAAACCCTGATTTTTAGTGATGCAGTCAGATTGTCATTATTAATAGTCAACAACAGTATAAGAGTTTAGAACTATGTCAGAAAGATTTTAGGCATTGGCAGGAGATATTCCAGAACCGTCTGGACACAATCCTGTGCCATGTCCTCTGGGATGACCCTGCTTGAGCAGGGAGCTTGGAGCAGATGACCCACTGTGGTCCCTTCCAACCTGACCCATTCTGAGATTCTGTGATTCACCAGCCAAAAAAACCTCTTCATCCTGAATTTTAAATGTGTATGATCTGAAGTTTCAAAGTTGTGAAATTAAGCATAATAATAATCAACCTGTTGAACGGAATAATATTTTGTGTTTCAATTTAATTTTTTTCAAAGGTATATCAACATAAGCTAATTAATGTTCTGGAAGCACAGGAAGTAATAAAAGTCCTGTAGTGCTTTGAATGTGATTTAGCAGCATAACCTAATCAGCTTACATGTCTGCACTATAAATAGTCTTGAATATTAGCTGGAGTAATAGTGTATTAAGTGAAGTCATCATTTTTCTCTATGAAGTTTTCCAAATTTGATGCTTTTGCCATCAATATCTGTTTAAAATGCAGAAAATTGACCTCTTATCATCATTGCTGTTTGCATCATTTTCAGTTTATGTCCTATTCTGCTCCCAAACTTCCTTGGGCCATCTGCTATTAATGAAAAATCATAGGATTATGCCAGATGTCAAGGGAATTTTCCTGTCCCGTCTAGTAGCCTTGTGAAGCTCTTATGGAAAAATTTTATTTCTCATGTCAGTCTGAATATTGCCTTCATGTTAGGGAAATATTTTGATTGTTTTTAAATTGTACAAAATTGAAATTGTCTATCAAGGGTATTTGTAGGTATCAAATACTTCATGGACAGTCTGTTAATATAGTTGTGAATCCATTATGAAAACTTTTGGTTAGAGTGCGCGAAAAGTAGAGTGGCACTGAAGGACCTCACATCACCATCCCTTTGACCTGGGAATGAAATTGCATTTATGACTTGATCAAGAGCATATGTCAGGAACAGTCACATTTTGTTGCAGGTCATGTCACAGGGCTATTGAGAAAGAAGGTAGCAGGGTACAGGCCACCAGCTTGATTATAGTGGTCTGGATGTGCCTTATGATATTTGTTATTTCCTCACCCCAGTCTTAAGCTATTCAATGACCAGATGCTATCACACTAAAGAATTTACATTTGCAAAGAGAAAGGGGAGGTGTGCTGTAGCTCTTCTGGGCTTTGTCCATTCTCCCATACATTATTTTCACCAGGTTACTGGGACTCTGATTAGGTTTTTCCTATCCTCATTTTGCTCTCTGACTCTAATAGTAAGAAAGTGTGATTTTTTTTACCCCGACTCTGGGGATTTTCAAACATATCTTGCCACTATCTATTTTTCTTTATAACGTATTTTACTTTGGACACAAATACTCACCCATGTGATTGCAGTGGTAGCAGTGGTTTGGTCAGCCTCCTTGGTGCAGAGTAGGAACACTTCTGAAATCTTGACATGTTTATTTGGCTAAAGAGAAGGTTTCCCACCCAGGTCTTGCTAGCAGTCACATATTTATCCATGGAATCCCCATATGGTTTTGTGGGTGGAAATATGTAGAGGGCAGCTTGCCCACCACATCAATTTTTCCCAATACAGATTTATTTCTCTTTTGCTCTGCAGAATTTTCAATCTTAATCAATGCTAAACTTAGGCCTGGTGTTTGTATTAATTGTATGCGGAAACAGCCTATATTGAACCTTACAACTCATTGGATAGCCATTTATTACTTTTTCTCTTTAAAATTGGATAATTATTTTCAGTTTCCTCATCCTGACTAGAGGCAGAATAGAATATACAAAATCCTGGCACCAAGGCTTTCATTACAGACTCCAGCCCGGAGGTAAATTCGTGACTCTCTGCGGTTGAAAACCTCAACCATGCATAAAGCAGAGAAGAACCAACAAAAGCAGAGTCCTCTGGCTGACTCCTGTAGGTGAGAGCACTGGGGACAGACACTGAAGCAAGGCAAGGCCTAGAGAGCAAATGTAATATAGCAATACGAAAAGTAGAGAGTTAATTTAGAAAGCAAGCCCTAAGCAAAAGCACAGAGAACCTGACCTTAGAAACAGCAGAGGCAATAATTTATCAAGGTATGCCGAACACACTGACACGAAAGAACAGAAGCATAAGTACACAGGAAAACAGAAAGAACTAAAAATGCAAATACACCTAATATTAGACATATGGAGGAAAAACAAAAGGAGATAAGGGAAAGAGGATGAGCCGAGGCCCAGGTACCCTTGCCAGATATCAGGAACCTCTGCCAGATGCACTAGGAAATCAGCCAGATTAGAGAAGTTCACAAAGTTTATGATGATGATGGAAGAAAGGACAAGAGTTCGTGAGGCCAAAGAACAGGAACGACCACTCAGATTCTCCCCAAATTGAAGACCACGCCCCTAGCTCCACCTAAACTCCACCTGTTATGAATATTAAAAATGTATGTTGCAATATTATGAATATTCATATTGTATGATGCAATTGTTTGGCAAAAATTGTATAAAAAGTCCAGCTGTGAGTTGCTGGAACAAAGCAGTTTGTCCAGAGAGATCTGGTTGCTTCCCGGCGCCGAAAATAAACATACCTCCTGCTTAAAGGTTAAAAAACTTTGTCCCTGAGCAGTTTCTTCGTCCGTGCCTTTTGGGGCATAAAATTGGCATCAACACCAGGCAACTTTTGGCAACTTTGTCAGCTCTGAAGTAAGCACTCCTCAGAAATTCATGGCACAAAAGTATGAGAGAAACAGGGTCACACTGAAATTGATAAATACCAGTTTGAAAATTTAATACATTAAATAATGATTGGACGGAAGCAGACTGTCATGTTAAAAGGGGCAGAAAAGAATTTTCTATCCAACCTGTATTAATTTATTTTTTTGTCTATCAGTGTCCTCCTTTGGAGATCAAAGCCTTTTAATGTCCAAAACAGTCTGTCAGCATCTTACCTAATGAGATCCTTTGCTTAACAGATTCTCTGAGACGGACAGGACATTTGATACCTCTTTATATAAGGACTCCGCTTAATAGTGGTAGGAAAACCCCTCAGCAGGTTTCTCCCCTGAGGTATTTCACCATCGACAAAACTCTCAGCACCTAAAAACAGACTCACTATAACAGTTCAAGAAATAACATATTTATTAATACAGATTTGTGACAACTTATAGGGTTTGTGTCATTGGTGATAATGTTTAATAGCAAAAATTATACTGAAACCAACAAGGGTGGGCATAAGTACATGCTCTAAGGTAAAGCAACTTACAAAGAATAATTATACCACAAAACCTAAACAAAAACTCTAAAGCAAAGCCACTTACAAAGCACACACTCTAAAACAACTTAAAACAACTTACAAACTTAAAGCATAAACTTAAGCACACGCCCTAAAGCAACTTACAAATAAGTAAGACAACTTACAAAGAATAAGTAAAAATTTTAAAGTACTGTGGAACAAAAGTAAAATTAGTATATATGTATAAAGCGATCACTCACCCCAAGGTGTTCCAAGAAGGTAGAAGGAGAAAAAGGTAACCTGTCGGTTACCTCCACAGAGTTGATGGAACTTCTCCCCGACTTTTGCTTATGTCCAATCTCTTTTTATACTTTTTTCTTTAGGCAGTTTGAGTGGCTATAGTCATTAAACTAATTTTGGGGTGATAGACATGAAATAGGTCCAAGGGGTCACTTCCCGAATTCCTGGCAGTCAGGATGTTCTCAAAAAAAGGCCATGTTATCTTCATTATCACTCCTTTCTTCATTTTAATCCTTTGATCAGTTGTCATAGGTTTACCTGTTCTAAAAATCCAAGCAGAAATTTTCCTTTCCCTTGTCCCGCTGTAAGAGAAAGATATTGAATGAGAAGGGGGAAGGGGTAATTGACTATACAAAAGAACTAGCTGGCAGACCTGCATTCCAGGTTGATAGTTTTCTCTAAGGCTGAGGGGGGGGTGGGGGGGTGGGGGGGAGGAATTTTTCTCCCCTCCTCTTTTTGGAAAGAGGCACTTCAATTTTTTGCCTTAAGGGAGGCAAGGGGTGTGTGTGTTGGAAAAAACTCTGAGGTCATTTTGCTTTCGACCTGGTCATCTGGCTGCTCTCGGACCTCTGCTTGCCTGCACGCTGCTCTGTCTCCAGCCCGAATCTGCTCAGATTTATCGGAGAGTTTGTGCTCATCGACAAACAAGGGGGAGTCCTGACTACAGCCAGCCGCAGACAGCGTGAGTTCAGTGGGAAAGAAACTGCCCTTCTTTTCCCTTTTTCCCTTCCCCTCCTCGGTGGCGGGGGAAAAATCTCCATTTTCGGTTTCTCCTGCAATCCAGGGTCCCCATGTGGTGACTACTAGAGCCCAACAGCGCCCCCTGCTGATCAGCACCAAGCAATGCAGGCTCTGCTCCTCCAGTGATCCAACAGCGTCCCCTTCCAACTGTGATTAGAATTGCGCTAGAGGACAGAGAAGTATCAAACTATTTCTTTTTTTTGAAGGGGACTTTTTGGGTACAGGATTATTGTTTAGTTGTTTTGTGTTCTTTTGCTGTTTTGTCAATACATATATATCCTTTAATAAAGGGTTGGTATTTCTCTTGTTTTCCATACTTCCTCGATTGGAACCTCCTAATTTCGGATTTACAATTGCTGAGAGAGGAATTTGGTCTACCTCATAACTCATCCTCCTTAGCAAAACACTTCAGTCTCATTAAACTGAGACACAGTTTCTGGGAATGTCTCCCCAGGTGCAGGATTTTTCCAGGAAACCATCAGGAGATTTTTTCTTCTTTTGTTTGACCTTATCTATCACCTTAAACAGACTGAATGTTACAAATCTTGCCCTGCTAACTTGTGAGCTGAATCCAGTAATGACAGATTTGTACCTGTCTTTAGTTATTAATATGCTCCAAGGGGGTGAGAAATCTTTTGGTCCCAGTCCATTAGATACAGGTCTTAGTTCAGTTAGAAGATGATGCTTGTTGTCTTACTTTGAGAAAATACAGTTTTTATATTGTGGGGGAAAAGGGAAAGAATAAGACATGGTCCCAAACATGACTCATAAAAGCTAGGGTATGCAGATTTTGTCCAACTCATAGAATCATAGAATATACTGAGTTGGAAGGCACCTATCGGGATCATCGAGTCCAACTCCTGGTCCTGTGCTGGACACCCCAAGAACCCCACAGTGTGCTTGAGAGCACTGTCCAAACACTTCTTGAATGCTGTGAAACAAAGAAATCACACCCAAAGTGTTGGATGGAACATTCCTTTAGTTAGTCATGACGGGAGCATGGGGAATAATTCACCATACACACTCCCCTAAATACAGATCTTTCCAGTATTTATACATTATAACACACAAAGTTGCCTCCCAAAAACCACCTCCCCTGATTATGACATGATCTTGTCCTCAGGTGTGCTCAGGTTTCACCTGGTTGCTCTTTTGTGGAGCGAGACTGCCATCTACTGTTTCTTTTGCAGCCAAAATGTAGAGTGGGGGTCTCATTTTGGGGTCATTTTACTTTGGCCTTGCGTATTCCTCCTCACTAAGTCAACAAATTCAGATTGATGATTCCAACCTCTGACCCTCATCCGATTGTCTTTGCTTACTATAAGACACTTACATCTATCACTAGTTAAAAGATAACAGAAGGTTATTCCCTACAAAACAATTCTCCATTGTATTTAATCCTTAGCAGAACAGCCTCTATTGATTGTGCCCTTTGAAGAATTTAGTTAACTTCCTTCAGGTGGCTCATTTAGCAATTTTTAATTATCTTTGCTTTCCTTCCCCTTATCCTGCAACACTAAACTGTTACATGTATACAAGAAAAACAATCAAAATGGCAAAACTCAGAAAAACATACTTTTTGGTTGATTAAGATAGAACTCCTAAGGTCAAAAGCACTAAATTCCTAAATTTCTCAGCTAATCGAGGTAGAAATGTTGTCTCCTTTGATTCAGCTGTCAGGCTTGGTGCTGTGACCACGGCCCTGGGAAGCCTGTTCCAGTGCCCAACCACCCTCTGGTGAAGAACCTTTTTCTAATATTCAATCTATACCTCCTCTGACACAACTTCAAGCCATTCCCTTGGGTCCTGTCACTGGTCTCCACACAGAAGAGATCAGTGCCTGCCCCTCCTCTTCCCCTCACAAGGAAGTTGTAGACTGCAACATCTCCCCTCAGTCTCCTCCAGGCTGAACAGACCAAGAGACTTCAGCTGCTCCTCATATGGTTTCCCCTCCAGACCCTTGCCCATCCTTGTTACTCTCATTGGGAGTTTCTTTAACAGTTTAATATCTTTCTTATATTGCGGAGACCAAAACTACACATAATATTCAAGGTGAGGCCACCTCAGCGCAGAGCAGAGCAGGACAATCCCATCCCTGGACTGGTTGGAGATGCTGTGCCTTATGCCCCCCAGGACAGAGTTCCTTACAAAGGAACTGGCTGATCTGTTTAATGGACCATTAACTGCTGGAGTGAGGGGGGGATGTTTTGGGCAGACGGGGAGGACACGGGAGACGGCAGAGTGCTCAGGCCAGGACAGGGACGGGGACTGTTTTCAGGCATTTCTAGAGGAAAGTCTGGGAGCCAGCTCTCTTCCCTGTTTTTTTTCGTCCTGGTGAGACCTGACTATCGGCCCTGCACCACCAGTGTCTTGTGATTCCCGCCGGGGTCGACAAGTCTTTGCTGCTTCTTTTCATCGGAGAGGTCTGTGCTTGCTGGGAGAAAGAGGGGAGAGCCTTGGAACACTACCATCTGGGAACAGTGAGTCCTCTTGGGGGGTGAACTTTTTTTTTCTCACCCCTTCCCTCCGTTGAGGAAAAGGGGCCCCCCTATTTCCCTCTCGGTTTCTCCTGCGGGCCGGGACTGCTCCCTCCAGACCCCTCTGCCCACGTGGTGGCTGCTGGAGCCCAACAGTGCCCCCTGCTGACCACAACAGGGTACTGCAGATCCTACAGCTTTAGCGATCCCACAGTGCCCCCTGTTGACCACGACACGGTACTGCAGGTCCTACATCTTTGGCGGTCCAACAGTGCCCCCTGCAGACCCTGCACCTTTAGCGACCAAACAGCGCCCCCTGCCAGTCACAATTAGGACTGTGCTAAAGGACAGAGAAGTATTCTTTTAGACTTTTTGTTGTTGTTGTTGTCGTTGTTCTTTCTAGGATTGCTGTCTAGTTCCTTGGTTGTTTTTTTTTTGTTACTGTTTTTGCCAACATACATATATCTTTTAATAAAGGGTTGTTATTTCTTCTGTTTTTCCACATTTTCCTCGAGTAAAGCCCCTTAATTTTGATATTACAATTGCTGAGAGAGAGGAGTTTGGTCTACCTCATAACTCATCCTCTTTAGCAAACAGTTCAGTCTCATCAGACTGCAACACCCTTGTTAAACTTCATACAGCTGGCGATTGCCCAACCCTCTCATTTGTATGGGTCTCTTTGCAGGGCCTCCCTGCCTTTGAGGGAGTCAACAGCTCCTCTCAATTTAGTGTTGTCTGCAAACATGCTTAGTATCCCCTCCAATCCTGTGTCCAAGTCATTTATAAAGATGTTGAAGAGCACAGGGTCTAAGATGGAGCTCTGAAGAACCCCACTACTGACAGGTCACCAGTCTGATGTTACCCCAGTCACTATTAACCTCTCTGCTCGACCCATGAGCCAATTGCTCACCCACTACGTGATGTGTTTATTCAGCTGTGGTTGGACAGTTTGTCCAGAAGGATCCTGGGAGAGACAGTATCAAAAGTTTTAATGAAATCCAGAAAGATTACATCAACTGGCTTCCCTTTATCAACTCGGTGGCTGTGGTGGGTTGACCTTGGCTAGACACCAGGTGCCCACCCAGCCACTGTCACTCTCGTTCCCAGACGTAAAGGGTTATTATCTACTTCCCATCAACAGCAATGACTGGTCATGTCCCAGGAAGCAGAGCCTCAACAACGTGTTGTGGTTTCTTATCCGGTAGTCATTGGAAATAACGAATGCCCCCTTTCCTGCTCCTTTCCTTAGTTTTTATATCTGAACTGACATCATATGGTATGGAATATCCCTTTGGTTAGTTTGGGTCAACTGGCCTGTGTGCTGGTTTAAAGGTAAACCAGCAGGGAAAATGTACTCAATCCAAAAGAGAGATTATAAATCAGAATAACAATTTAATAAAATAATACAATAAGTATGATTATACAGAAAAACAATTGGTTTTAACCCACAAAACCCAAATGTATAACCCAGTACCCTGGGGCATGAACAGAGTGGTGTTCGTTGGGCCCTCTGAGTCCAAAGTAAAAGGAGAGGGGAAAACCTGTTGGTGAGAGTGCTGTTGCAGTCTGGTCAAGAGTGGTGATTGCAGTCCAGTCGAGAGTGGTGGTTGCAATCTGGTTGAGAGTGGTGGTCTGCAGTCTTCCCCTAGATCCCACGAGTGGTTAAAAAAGTTCCAAGACTCCAAGATTATATATTCTCCAGTTCAGGCAGGAATGCCCAGTACTTCCCTCAGGGTGGGGAGTTCCACAATGGGTGTGAGGACAGGGGGCACCCTCCTATCTTGCAGGCCTCTTAACACCTAGTTTATAGCCTGAGGAGTCAGGTTGCTCTGGGCAGAGGGTGTAAATAGTCTATTGATAACAGTTTCTGGGAAATGGCATGGAAGGCTATAGAATACACAGTTTTAGGTTACACCCATACAGTGATGAACTGGTCCCAGCTGTTCTAACTAGGACAGCCTGGTTCTGTCCCCTCCCAGGATCTTGCCCTCAACTGGGCAAGGAATATTACAGTACTGATGCTGTGCTTAGCAGTAGCCAAAACACTGGTGTGTTATCAACACCCTTCTAGCTGGCAATGCAAAACACAGCACTGTGAGGACTGGTATGGTGAAATGAACTCTGTGTCAGCCAGACCCAATACAGTGGGTTACCTTGTCTTAAAAGGAAATCAGGTTTGGTAAGCAGGACTTTCCTCTCATGAAGCCGTGCTGGCTGTGACCAATGACTGCATTGTCCTCCAGGTGTTTTTCAATACTTCCCAGAATAATCTTCTCCATAACTTTACCAGGCACTGATGTGAGACTGACAGGCCTGTAGTTTCTGGGGTCCTCCTTCTTGCCCTTCTTGAAAATTGCGACAACACTCTCTGTAACAAAGGAATTATTGAATCAGTTATATTAAAGCTAGCAAAAAGAATTATTAAGTAGAGATCTGACGTAACTCACCCATATCAACACTTGTGGGGAGATCTCTTTCTCTCAGCCTCGAAGAGTAACCTTGGAGGGCATCCCCAACCAAGGGAGGAATCTCCGCACATACACCCCAAGAAGGGTTATGTCAGAAGAACCTGATTGCATGAGAGGGGACTGGACTTTTATAGTATAAAGTGATTGACTGCTAGTCACACCTTTACAGGTCAGCTATGAGCTTATCTGTCAAATCAGACTTCAAAAAGCAGGGTATGTATTCAAAGTTTGATGAACCAGGATGGTTTTAGTATAATTAACACCAAGACAACACCCTGGCTCCAACAGTTGATCTTGTATGATAGTTTGATTGATAGCTTGACTAGATTTTAGGTCTTATCAGAGTGGCTCTATCCTGCCACAGCAATACTGTTGATACACCTGAAGGATGGGGCCATCCAGAGGGACCTGGACAAGCTCAAGAAGTGGGCTAATGGGAACTCCATGAGGTTCAACAAGGTCAAGTGCAAGGTCCTGAGCCTGGGTGGGGGCAATCCCTGGTATCAGTCCAGGCTGCGGTATGAAGAGATTGAGAGTAGCCCTGCCGAGAAGGACTTGGGGGTACTGGTGGGTGAGAGGCTGGACATGAGCCAACAATGTGTGCTCGCAGCCCAGAAAACCAACTGTATCCTGGGCTGCATCAACAAGAAGCATGTCCAACAGGTTGAGGGAGGTAATTCTGTCCCTCTGCTCTGGTAAGACCCCCCCTGCAGTGCTGCATCCAGGTTTGGGGTCCTCAGTACAAGAAAGTCATGGACCTGTTGGAGCAGGTGCAGAGCAGGGCCACAAAAATGATCAGAGGGATGGAACACCTGTCCTATGAGGACAGGTTGAGAGAGTCCTCACTTGATACCTAGGGTGTGAGAGGCATTTAATGCACACTGTAATCTTCCATTGCAGCCTGGTCCGAAGGCATATGTTGTCTGGAGATAGCAGGCACTGACCTCTCCCTCTCTTGTAAGGTGCATGGAGTACTCCCACTCCCATCATATTCGTGGAGCTGACAAGAACAAGATGAATGTGTCTTTATAAACAAATTGTGTCCGTCTGCTTGTAGATAAGGAAATGACTGGAGGTTTGTAGATAAGGGAATGACTAGAGTGCCAGTCAACTAAGAGAAGAATTGTAAGAACTCAGCTAACTGCAAAAGACTGTTGCTCAGCCAAGGACATGCTAAGCTTTTGAACTTCACAGGCTTAATAAGGTTCATTAATGTTAACTTCTCCACCAAGGGCAGGTTTAAAGCTAATTTTAATGATCATGTGATGTATGATCCTGGGGGGGGGGTACATGTTTATGGGGAACATGTAGTAGGCTGTTCAGGAAGTCTGTACCTTCTGAGTACCTTAGCCAATGGGGAAAGGGAGAGGGCGGTATGCAGCCGGGAAATAAAAAGAGACTTCTGCGTCCTCCAAGTTATCCCAGAGACCCCACTAGGTATGCCTCAGTGGACTCTCTCCCTTTGTTCATGAATAAAGTTACATTGTGTCCTAGTTAGAACAGCTGGGACCAGTTCATCACTGTATGGGTGTAACCCAAAACTGTGTATTCTATAGCCTTCCATGCCATTTCCCAGAAACTGTTATCAATAGACTATTTACACCCTCTGCCCAGAGCAGCCTGACTCCTCAGGCTATAAACTAGGTGTTAAGAGGCCTGCAAGATAGGAGGGTGCCCCCTGTCCTCACATCTCACATCCATTGTGGAACTCCCCGCCCTGAGGGAAGTACTGGGCATTCCTGCCTGAACTGGAGAATAAATAATCTTGGAGTCTTGGAACTTTTTTAACCACTCGTGGGATCTAGGGGAAGACTGCAGACCACCACTCTTGACTGGACTGCAACCACCACTCTCAACCAGACTGCAACCACCACCATCGACTGGACTGCAGTCACCACTTTTCAACCAGACTGCAACCACTACCCTTGACCAGACTGCAATCACCACTCTTGACCAGACTGCAACAGCACTCTCACCAACAGGTTTTCCCCTCTCCTTTTACTTTGGACTCAGGGGGCCCAACGAACACCACTCTGTTCATGCCCCAGGGTGCTGGGTTATACATTTGGGTTTTGTGGGTTAAAACCAATTGTTTTTCTGTATAATCATACTTATTGTATTATTTTATTAAATTGTTATTCTGACTTATAATCTCTCTTTTGAGTTGGGTTCATTTCCCCTGCTGGTTTACCTTTAAACCAGCACACATTGGCAAGACTCTTCTGTCTCTTTTGTGGACACTGACCTCTAGCGATGTGATTTTCTGTACAGGACCTAAGTAGACTGTAGTCATCACTGAGTTTTTCATTTAATTGGACTCATTGGAAGCTTTATCCCCAAAGAACAAAATGATTTTTAAAACAGTTGTTTTTAACAATATGATATGATCTCATGTTAAAAGTAAAATCTGAATAAGGTGTGCTATATTCCATGAACCAACTTCTACCATGGAATATTTAACTCTCAGTTTTTGACTTGCACTATGCAAGACCCTTTGCTCAGTGTCTGGTTCTCCTGGGACCAGCAACATCTCACCTATCCAAAAGAAAATTCACCTACATAGACTCTTGCTTATATGGAATGAAATCTCCACTTTATTATGTTCTGTTCTAAAGTAAACACTTTTCAATTCGTTGTCTTAGAAAAACTAACCATAGTAGTCAATTGCTATTTACAGGCATTATTATATCAACAACAGCATTGGCATGCCAATGTATATCATCTGGTTCAAGTCTGGATTTTTTTTTTTAATTTTAAGATTGCCTTCAAAGTATTTTTCTCCTTTAACTGTTTGAAATTACATGATCATATACCTTTTATTTGGACTTAAATTTGCATCTCACCATATTTTGTTATTTCATAAATGCTACTGCCTATCATAATAAAAGTACAAACAAAACAGGAGGAGAGATTGTTTGAGTCTAAACTCTATATGGAAGTGCTAAACACTGCCATTCAGATACTGCCATTCAACTTTCTCTGATGGATACTGTTACAGTAAAAAATAGGATCAGTTACTAAAGTATAGCAAAGTAAATCAATCAGTTGTGTTGCCTAAAAGACCATGGAGAAAAAAGATTCCAGGCCAATTTAGTGTATAAGATAAAGAGAGCAGGTCCTTTAATCTCAGGCCTGAGGTGCGCACCCAGACCATGGTTCTATGATTTTATAATAAGGTCCATCCAATCCCAGATTTGTCCACCCCCAGTTCTGCCCAGTTCCGACCTCTGAAACACCCTTTTGGGAATTGGGTCTGGGGCCGTTTGGGACCCCTTCTTCCTCATCTTCATCTTCTTCGTAGCATGCACAGTCCTTGGAGTTCCTCCAAAGTTCTGGGCTTGAAGGTCGATGTGTCTGTGTGATATCTTCTGGTTCAGGTCTTAGGGTGAGAAGTTCTTAGACATGTTTTTCTACAATTCTACTTTGAAAAGAAGACTAAACACGCTAACGGAATTTTAGAGGGATTGATAAAGGGTAAGGGATAATAGGGTTGGGTATGTGTAAATGTTATGCTATAGGGTAATGGATATAATACAGATACATTAAAATCTACATTCACTACACATCTACTTCTAAAATCTATAAAAGTTAAAAAATCCAAAAAAAGCTCTAAGGCAAAAGTTGTAATACATAATTAATTTTTTTTTGTTGACAGCAATAAATTATCCCTACATTCACAACCAATAGAAAACCCAACATGTAAATTAGAACTAGGTGCAAGTGTGTGTGTGTGTAAGCAAACACTTAGTGAAGGCAACTTCCTTTTCCCTAATAAAACAACCAGTAAAAGAATTTTGAGCTGCACTTTCAGCAAAAATCTAAGCAGGAATTAAGGTTTATCAGTTTATGAACTGAATATATGATGTGGTTGTTTCACATAACAAGTAACTCAGTTTTACTAACTCACTCTGTATTATAATGATATAAAGTATAGGACAGGAATATTTATTTTTAAAACAATAATTTTGCATTTCTTTGTTTTAGTGATTCTGTTGGTTCTCACTGCTTAGTACTGTTTAATACTCTTGCTAATCACAAATTATCTGCAGATTTGTATATGCATGGTTATATGGCTTAATAAACAATTATTCAGATTCTTAGTTTTTCCTTTTTGGTTTTGCTAGAAAATCGTGGATATAATTATTTACATATGGCTTTTGTCAAACCACATTTGGAAATAAATTACCATATATTTAAAGAAACATGCATGCAGTTAGTGTACTAAACTGGCTATTTCTGGTTACTGTTTCCTTTGGGGTTTTAAAAGTAGTACAATTTATCTTCTGACACCTTATTTTTAATTATTTATTTATTTTCGGATACAAATTTTACTTTCTTTCCAAATTCCAATCACTTCTTAACTTTGAAAGGATGACTTACTGAAATGAATAAGTTGAACAAATCATAATGAAGTTATTTTCTCTGCTAAAATTCTGATGCAAGCTTTTGCATCCATGACCTTTACTACTTAAGTGTTTGACACCTAACTTCATTAGCAAATGTACTACTTCATTTAATATCATGATTTTAGTGTCAGCATATGTTGTCATACACCTGAAAATTCTCATGAAATGATATTTATAAAATTGTCATGGTTTAACCCCAGCTAACCACCCAACCCCTCACAGTCGCTTGCTCATTCTCCCACCAGTGGGATTGGGGAGAGAATTGGAAGATTAAAAACCAGAAAACTCCTGGGTTGAGATAAAGGCAGTTTAATAGGGAAAGCAAAAACCGCTCATACAAGCAAAGCAAAAACAAGGAATTCATTCAGCCCTTCCCATGGGCATCAGATGTTCAACCACCCCCAGGAGACCAGGGCCCCATCACATATAACAGTGACTTGGGAAGACAAACACCATCACTCCAAACATCCCCCTCTTTCTCCTTCTTCCCCCCACTTTATACTGAGCATGATGTCATATGGTCTGGGATATCCCTTGGCTCAGTTAGGGTCACCTGTCCCGGTTGTGTCCCCTCCAAACCTCCCATGCACCATGTCATGGTTTGAAAATTGCCCCCCTTGGGAGCTGGGGGGCCTAGAGGTGAGGTGATTGGATCCCAGGGCAGTCTCCCCTGGAGGGCCAATCACTGCTCACTTTGTTCGCTCCTGTGAAAAATCATATATACACAACCAGCGGAAGTTGTTGGCAATCAGTCTGTCCGGTTGCTGCTGTGTCTGCTGCTGTGTGGGGTGTGGGTTGAGAAGGCCCAGGGGTGGCAGGGCCCCCTTTTTTCCCCTCCGGGGAGGGGGGGGCCTGCGGTCCCACAGCTCTGCCTAAGCCAGGGTTGGAGGTAGCATTGGAGTGAGTGTGTGTTGTGAGGGAAGGGACTCAGCACCTGAAGGTAAGCGGGAGAGAGAGAGGCAGGTCTTGCAACCAAACCCTCTTTCCCCTCCTTTTGCAGCTGGACTGCGAAGGGGGCTTCTTTTCCCTCTCACTGTAGAGTGGAGGGAAGGCTCAGCATTGGAGCCGAGTCAAAGTGGATGGGCGGAACGCAGCCCGGTGCCAGGGAGATAACCCCAGGTGAAATTGGAGATGGACCAGAGAAAGGCCCCGAGGACGTCCTTGCAGTGATTTAAATGGAGGACAGTCAAAAACTCGGAGGAATGAAGATTCCAAGACGCGTACATGTGATAAGCTGACTGAACTACAGCAGCATGGAATCGAGGGAGAGAGAGAGAACCACACAGCAGAGACTGACACGGAACCGAGGAGCACAGACTTAGAACTATCTTCTTGGACTTCGTAAAGAAGAGACTTCAGTAAATAACTGGAGGTTGGTGGGGGGAGTGAGTCAGATTTCCCTTAACACTCCCACGAAAGACTGGTTACCTATCAGCCTGAAGGGTTTTCCTGGACTGAATTGAGGGAGAAGTTTAAAGGGACTGATAGAAATGTGTAATATTATATATATAGTTACTTTTAGCTTGTACAGTATATTTATTTGTGTAAAATAAAATGTATATACTTCCCCTTTTCCCCTATAAAAGCCTCTTGCCTGAAAGTTTCTCTTTGGTGTTGAGATAAAATTGTGGGAAGGGGTGGGGGAAGCCTGGAAATTGGATTTTGGATTTTTGTGGTGGCTCAAACCACCACACACTCCCAGTCCCCTCTCCAGCAGGGCCATATGAGGAGCAGAAAAGGACTTGGTTCTGGGTAAGCCCTGCTGAGCAATAACAAAAACATCTCTGTATTATCAACCCTGTGTTCAGCACAAACCCAAACACAGCCCCACACCAGCCACTGGGAAGGAAATTACCACCACCAAAATGAGATAAGTAAATATCATGTTGAAAGTAAATAACATGTTAATATTGATTCTTTTTTAATTAAAACAAATCTAATACTACAGACTGATGTTTTTAAACTTATACAAAAGACATATATTTTGGTCAGTTTAATAATGAAAAGCGATGTAAGATTGCCTATAATAATTACTTAAGCAACTTAAATGATTCAGAACTGTTGTGGTTTAACCCCAGTAGGGATCTAAGCACCACACAACCACTTGCTCAGAATCAGAGAGGGTAAAAGTGAAAAAACTCAGACAGTTTAATAATTAAAAACACACACACACAGAAAAGAAAAAACACAATAAAGAGGAAAATAAGTAAAATCAAGAAAAACAAGTGAGACAAAAAAACCCCTAAACCAATTGCTCACCACCAACCAACTGATGCATAGCCAGTCCTCAAGCAACAGCAGCCCTGGTTAACCTCCCTCGTCCCATCCCAGTTTTTTTGTTGAGCATGACATCATATTGTTGTCCCTAAAGCGGGGTTCTTCCATGCCAATCAATGCAATAAATAGATATTTGATTGATGTAGTCCATCAATTTCAGATTTTGTTATTTATTCTCTTTTATGCCACTTGACAGTGTTTCTGTTTACTTAAGGACTAGTGAAAAATCGTTCATTGCGATATGTGGCAGAAAATTTCTGTGGTTAAATACCATCATCATGGCTAGGTTTCATGAACGAAGATTTGGGAAGGGCTCTACCCACATTTGGTACAAGCGCGCTGGTGGCTAATGAGGTCAATACGAGATAGACACGTCCGGTTGCAAAAGGCACAGCAGAAAGATTCCTTAGGTGGTATATTCTGCAAGACATGATTCTTTCTGCATTGTCTTTTCTCCTTAAGGGTGATCCTGCATGCTTTCTCAAAAGCATCAGCAGCATTATAAATAGTGTGTCTCCAGACCTCCCGATTTGAGGTCAGAGTAGACCAGTTATGTTGATCAATATGGCCAAGGTTGAGATGTTGTTTCAGGGAGTCCTTGTATCTTTTCTTCGGGGTTCCTCTCTTGTGGCAGCCAGTGGTAAGTTCACCATAAAGCAAGATCTTAGGGAGGCGGTGGTCCTTCATCCTTGAGATGTGTCCTGCCCAACGCATCTGTGTTCTCAGCAACATGGTCTCAATACTTGTAACTGCTGCTTGTTCTAGTCACATAATCTGACCAGTGTTGTTTCACACCATTCGTTATTAGAAAGGGCTCAGAAAGTGCGTCGTCATATCTAATTTGGCCGTGCTGATCCTCATGGAGTGAGATGATCATTTTAAGGAACTTGGGGGGACATCCTAAACGTTCCAAAATCTGCCACAGACCTTTTCTGCTCACAGTATGGAAAGCCTCGGTGACATCAACAAAGGTTACATAGAGACGTCTGTTCTGTTCCCTACACTTCTCTTGCAGTTGTCTGAGAACAAATACCATGTCTGTGGTACTCCTGTTGGCTCTGAAACCACATTGGCTTTTAGGTAGAATTCCTTCTGCTATAGTAGGTATTCGTCTGTTCAAAAGTATTCTTGCCAGGATTTTGCCAGCAATGGAGAGCAGAGTAATACCATGGTAATTTGAACAGTCTGATTTAGCTCCTTTCTTCTTATACAAGGTGATGATGACTGCATCACGAAGGTCTGATGGTAGTTCTCCTAGTTCCCAACAGCGCACCACAAACTCATGAAATTTAGCATGGAGTGCATGGCCCCCATGTTTCCAGACTTCAAGTGGAATTCCATCCACCCCAGTTGCCTTGCCAATTTTCACCTGCTGTATGGTCTTAAGGGTTTCTCCCAAAGTTGGAGCAATGTCCAATTCATACTTCACCAGTTGTTGTGTGATGGACTGAATTGCTGAGTTTCGAACTACACGACTAGTACTGAAAAGAGTCTGAAAGTGTTCAGACCACCAATTCAGAATGGTGGTTTTATTCATCAGAAGCATTTGACCATCTGTGCTGAGTAGAGGTCTTTGAGCTTGGTATGTAGGTCTGTATGCTGTTCTCAGGGTCTCATAGAATCCTCTGTGATCACCTGTGTCTGCGCATAATTGAGTTTTTTCAGCTAGATCGATCCACCACTTGTTCTGGATGTCACGAAGTTTCTGTTGGAGCTTGCTGCATGCAAGACGAAAGGTTGTTTTTCTTATGTGACAGGATGGCAGTGCAAGGTGTGCTTGGTGAGTAGATATCTTCTTCCTCAACAATTCCTGGATCTCTTGATTGTTTTCATCAAACCAGTCCTTGTTCTTCTTGAGGGAGAACCCTAAGGATTCTTCAGAGGATTGCAGGATGCTGTTTTTAATATGGTTCCAAAGTGTTTCAGGAGAGGCATCTATAGAATCTATGGAATGGTTTTCAAGCCTAGTTTGAAGATTTCCTTGGAATCTGTCTCTCACTGTGGCTGATTGGAGATTGTTAACTTGGAGTCTCCTCCTTGGGATACTGTGCCTTTTGAGGTTTGAGTTTAAGATTGAGGTTAAGTTTGCAGCACACCAGTCGATGGTCTGTTTGGCATTCTGCACTGGGCATCACGTGGGTATGGTGGACATCGCGGACATCTCTCCATCGCACCAAGACATAATGGATGAGGTGCCGGTGTTTGGATCTGGGATGCATCCATGTTGTCTTCAGACTATTTTTCTGTTGAAACATAGTGTTAGTGATGGTGAGCTGTTGTTCCGCACAGAATTCTAGTAGATGTCGACCATTATCGTTGCAGCTTCCAACACCATGCTTGCCTAATATTCCTTTCCAGGCTTCAAAATTCTTTCCTACTCTGGCATTGAAATCACCAAGGATAATGATCTTATCATCTGCAGGCACCTTTTGGGTAAGGTGGTGCAGGTCGGTGTAAAATTTATCTTTTTCAGCAGGGTCAGCTTGGAGAGTTGAGACATATATACTAAAGAGGACAACGTGTTGCTTGTTGTGTAGTGGAGAGCGTGGGGAGATAATGCAATCAGAATGACCTGTCGACAGATTTTCAAGTTTAGGAACAACAGAGTTTTTGATCATGAAGCCGACTCCTGAGATATGCTTTTCTGTTCTGGGCTTATCTGACCAAAAGAGTGTGTAACTGGCACCATGTTCTCTGAGGTTGCGTTTCTCGTGAAGGTGAACTTCGCCGAAAGCAGCAATGTCGATGTTGAGACGTGAGAGTTCATGGGCATTCAGGGCAGACCGACGCTCTGCAGAATCGAGCATGGTTCTGATGTTCCAGCATGCTAGAGTTAATTTGGGTACACCTTTGGAGGTAGGTGTATGTGCCTTTGTCTTTTGATCTTTGTGTGACTGCATTTGTAGAAGATGTTGATACAGGGCTTTGCAAATGTGGGTAAGGCCTTTGAGCCTGTGCGATGGATTTTTTTAGGTGAGACACAGTATGCGCTGAACTGAACCCACCCTTTAATCCTAAGGTTCATCTGCCAGGGCTGAGCGAGCTTGGACGGTGGCAGCGAGGTCCTCAGGACGTAGGTTTAATTAGAGTGACCTTCTCTTAGATGGATGGCCTTACAGGGTTGATCGAGCTCCATCTGCCCGGGTTTAGAGTTGTCCTTCTCTTCTGCGTGTTCTGGGCTCCTCCACTCATCTCCCACGATGGCACAGTCCACACCGTCGAAGTTCCCCCTCTCTTGCTCCTTTCTGCGCTCGGGGCTGGGCCGCGGTACGCGCACGCACCCGTGGTCGGGCCAGTACGCGGCGCCGCGGGTGCCTGTTGTAGCAATAATGTCTAAACAAAAGTAGATATTTACTGGCAACAACAAACAGAACTTATGTGTTTTCCTTTTCACAATTCACAGTGTGATGCTGTCATTTGCTATACATTTCTATCATAGGTTTACTTGTTCTAAAAAAACCAACCAACCAAAAAAAAAAAACCAAGCAGGGAATTTTTCTTTCCCCTGCATCATTGTGAAAGAAAGACATTGAACAGGGGAGGCTGGTTTGCCTAGGGTGATTGACACACACAGACGAACTAGCTGACAGCCCACATTCCAGGTTGATAGCCCTCAGAAGACTGTGGGGGTAGGTGTGGCGTTTCTCCTCGGGAAACAGCAAGACACTTCACTTTTGCCCTGACTCAGGGAGGGGGGGTGTGTGGAAAGGCTCCAAGTTCACTTTGTTTTCGGTCGGGTCATCTGGTTGTTTCTGGCCCCAGTTCACCTTCGTTCTCCTGCGCCCTGTTCTGCCCCAGCCTGGACTTGTTCAGATTTCATCCGAGAGGCTTGACCCTTCTGTGAAGAAACCTTTGGGGAAATCCTGGTCAGAGCCAGCCGCAGACAGTGTGAGTTCGTGGGAAGAACCCCCTTTTCCCCCTTCCCCTTCTTGGTGGGGGGAAGATCTCCATTTTCGGTTTCTCCTGCGCACTGGGGTCCCACTGTGGCGACTACCAGAGCCCAACAGCACCCTCTGCCGGCCACCATCAAGCAACTGCAGGCTCTGCTCCTCCAGTGATCCAATAGCGCCCCCTCCTGATCATGGTTAGAATTGTGCCAAAAGTCAAAAAGGACTGAACTGGTTTTTTGGAGGGAACTTTAGGTGCAGGATTATTGTTTAGTTGTTTTTGTGTTCTTTTGTTGTTCTGCCAATACACATATATCCTTTAATAAAGGGTTGTTATCTTTTCTTTCTCCATACTTCCTCAATTGGACCCTCTTAATTTCAGATTTACAATTGCTTAGAGGGAAGAGCTTGGTCTTCCTCATAACTCATCCTCCTTAGCAAAAGACTTCAATCTCATTAAACTGAGACAATTTCTAAGCACATGTATCAGGGCTTAATTAGATGTTGATACTTTTGGTCTGTGTTTGGCCCAGTCACCTGTGAGAGTTTATCTATTTCCTGCCAAGTTATGAGAAAACAAGCACTGATAAACGAGAACTTTGTCCTTGAAGCAAGCATCTTGTATAAACTTAAATTAATTGTTGTCTTTTGATTGGCTCATCCCCTTTCAAGGGCACATGAAGGAGAAATTGAAGAGGAAGGTGATGAAGTACACCCTCAGATTTAATTAGAAAAGACCCCTGAGGTATAACACACATGCTCAAGGGAAATTCCAGAGTAGCCACGCATGCGCAAAAGAGATGCCACTTGAATAACAAAGGGAGGGACTGAAGGCCTCTAGCTGGGCGGTGCTGGCCACACCTGCCCAGGTAGATGTCACCAATTAATTGTATAAAAAGCAGATAGCTCATGTTGGGATGAGGATAAAAAAATAAATGCAAGCTTCACATCAAAGGACAACGTTGCCTTTTGTGGGGACACCCGCCACCTTGTGAGCCTGCCAACTCTCCGCGAATGCAGTTTCTGCTATGGGTAATTCTAGGCATTCTGGATCAGTAAGACAACTTCATAAGCAACACCTGGGTGACTGGGGAAGTCGTACTGAGGGCTTATTTCTCTCCTCCTTCCTCTCTATTGGGTTTTTTCGTTTTGTTGGCCACATCTTAATAATAAATATTGGTTTTTGTTGAGCTTTCAACGGTGTTTTGGTTTCAATCTCAACATCCTTCAAACTCTCCCTATTACAGTACATTTTGACAGTTTAAAATGTGCCACATCATATCTCAATGTAATGGTTGTTTTACATTATATTTTTGTACCTAATCCACTAAAAAAAAAAATCCAATTACTTCTGGTAAAAAAATTCCTTAGAAATTCTGGTAATTAAATCTAGCAACCTGGAGAATTCCTTGAGTGTTCTATGAATTTTTTTTTGTCTGTGATCTCATATAGGCAAATTCAGGACAGCTCCTGTGCAATCAGTGTCCAAGTTGCTTCAACCTACAAGCCATATCAAACAGATTTAAAATATTGTACTGCTGCTCTGAAAGAGCAGGAATGAGGTGAGACAGAAGTGAATTGCCACTCTTTGAGCTCCCTGGTTGACCTTCCAATCCTTCCTTCACTTATTTCTGCACATTTCAAAACATAAAGTTGCCTCTTCTCTTCAAAAATAGTAAAGAAAATTGCACTGGAATGCAAGAAAACTTCATAACGAGATGGAGGGAAGCAGGTACTTGCACATTCACTTCTCTGCTTTGCATAGGAGATATCCAATTTCACTGGAGTTTGAGCTGAAATAAAATAATCTTAAATGAGACATGATTATCCTAAGGACTGTTTTTTTCTTGAAAACCTTATGTTTTCTACAACTACAAGGATTCTATTAAAAAGAGAGCAATGTTTTATCAATAAGTTTATACTGCACACTTGACAACACTTCTGGTTTTCTCAATGGAAGTTAGCTTCAGATTCAATATGAAATTTTCACAAGACAACAGAGAAAATGTTTTTTAAACTCGTAAAGTGTGTTCACAGAATCTCAGAAGTTCTTGATAAATATAATATATGCAGTTGTTCTACCAGAATTACTTCATGATACCATTAAAAAAAAAAAAGATTAGGTAATTGTAGCAGGGAAGGATGCTGAAACTGAAACCATACACCGTTGAAAGCTCAATAAAAACAATATTTATTACAAAGAAGTGGTCAACAAAACAAGAAAACCGAGAGATAGGAAAGAGAGAGGGAAATAAGCCCTCAATAAAACCCCCACTCACGCAGGTGTTACGAGGTTGTCGTACCAACACCAGAGTATCTAGACTTCCCCATAGCAGAGGTTGCATCCTCGGAGTGTCGACAGGCTCACAAGATAGTGGGCATCCCTGCAAAAGGCAACGTTGTCCTCCATGTGAAGTTTGAGTCTAACCCCGAGCACCAGTCATCCGTTTTTTATCCAATTTGCTGGCAACATCTACCTGGGCAGGTGTGGCCAGCATCGCCCAGCTAGAGGCCTTCGGTCCCTCCCCCCATTATGTAAGTGGTACACCTTTTGTGCATGCGTGTGTACTCTGGAATTTCTCTGCGCTTGCGTGCTATACCTCAGGGGATCTTTTCTAAATGAGTCTGGGGGCGTAATTCATCACCCTCCTCTTCACTTTCTCCTTCAAATGCCCTTGGAAGGCCATCAACCAATAGTAAGACACCAATTAATTGTAGTTTATACAAAACGCTTCCTTCAAGGACGAAGTTCCCATTTATCAGTGCTTGTTTTCTCATAACTTGGTGTCTAAGTTTGATTTGGCTCCCTACCAAGTCCCCAAGACCCAGCACAAAAGCCTCCGGCAAAGAGCAAAAGAAAAAAAACTATGAAAAGATCCAGACTAGTCAAACTATATTAAAATATAGTATTTATGTATAGTACAGTTATATACAGTTGAAATACTATATACAATCCCAAAAGGGAAAGGGAAAGGGAAGGGGGGGAAAAAAGACAAAAAAACCCCAAACCAAAACAGATATACACAATCAAAAAAAACCCTCAGGATCTAGCAAACTAAAGAATTAGCAGTTTCACCTATAATCCACAGAGTCATATCAGAGAAGAGCAAAGAGTTTGTTTAGACCCAATTGCAACATTTCACGGAGAAATCCATGATTAAAGCCAGATGTACAGACAGTAAAAAAAATGAAAACAGAAAAAATCAAAAATTGTCATGTGGTGCCCATTATCTCCACATATCAGCTGCAATGGTCCACACTTCTATGACATCTTGATGCATCAGGGGAGCGCTAAGAATAGCTTTGGTTGATATAGCTATCTTGAAATGGAAGGAACAAGTGAAATTATACCTAAAGACATCTGGAAATACTATAGTGAAATACTATACCTGTCACAATATGGAAAAAAATATAGTCAACATATTCCTTTCACCCCTCCTCAACACAGAAGCAAGAGACCAGTGTAGATTATATTCAATGCAAATAGACAGCCACATAAAACACACTGTTTCCTAAACTGCTTTTCTAAATACAAACGTGTGTTTAGCATAAAAAAAAAACACCTCATTAATAAAGGTCCTGGTTCCTCAGCTTGCACTGTATCCAGAACAAATGGCAGTTGTCTTGCTACTCCTGAAAAAAAGTCAAGGGAAGCAATGCTTTCCTTGGGGAGGAGAAAACAAGCATATTTCCTAATGTTTACCCTAAACCCATTGATAATACTGGGCAATGAGGCCAAGGAAATAAATGGAGAGTGCTGCCTATTCCCTTCTACATGTGGGACAGAGAGATAATGACCCATGGGCAGGTTTCTGCATGGAAAGCAACAGTTTTGTGCACAGCGTTAAGCCATTATGGGCATGGCCCCTAATTCTCTGGTATTTCTAACTCAATAATTCAATAGTTGTTAGGGACTGAAGGTACCTAAGAACTGGCTGGAAATGTCTATTCCTTCAGTTGTACAGACATCAGTGCCTTGAGCCTCAAGTATTAACAGACATTTTACAGACAAAGTACTTGCCTGAACCAAGGACTTGGACACAGACCTGTGCAAAACAAAACATAGTCTTTCTCTGTGTTTAACATCATGTCAGTGAAGAGCCTGATTATTGTCTGAAGAGAGAGAGAGTTTGGGTAAGAACTGAAACAAACTCCCCAAACCCCTCTGAGACCTCCTAGAGAGAGGAGGGAGATGGACTCCGGCTTGAGAGGAGTCTTAGAGTGCTGCAGCACTGGAGAGTGGAGTTGAGAAGCTCAAGACGTCCCAGAGTTGGACCAGGACGGCCAGACGGAATGTGGAGGGGGTAACCTTGGCCTCCCCCGCTGCTGCTGCTAAGCTAGCAGCTGAGACAGAGCACAGGAACTCTGATAAAACTCTTGAGGCAAATGCTTGATACTGAAAGCTGCCCGAGACGTTCTGACTCAGAGGTGAATTCCCTAAAAAAAAACCTTCATGGGGGTCTTACACCCCATGATATGACATAGTAAAGCGAGTTTTGTCCCTGCTATGCAGCCCACGGAAGAGAGAGGGGGGAGAGGAGACCCCCTTGTGTGTATTGAAAAGAGATCCAGCTACAACAGTCCAACTACAACTGCTGCATGGAAGACAGAAGAGAGGTTGCTGCCCTGAGAGTGGAAAGAATCTTTCCTTTTCCCTTCTGGACTTTTATTGAGAGATTGATCCATTGTAAATACTTTTATTGAGAGATTGATCCATTGTAAATACTGATTTATCATAGGAAAGATAGTTAAGATTATGTATGTGATGTATTGTAATATTTATCTGTATAGTCATTGTAATATAATTCCCTTTCCCCCCATATTGAGTCTTGTGTAGTGTCTGGAAAACCCATCTCACACTGGGTTGAGATGTGGGAGAGGGGGTTTAAACTCGAGAATTGGATTTTAGGGCTCTCAAACCACCACACCACTGCAGCTCACAGTACAAAGAAATTTTTTTTAATTTTCTTTTCCTCTTTCTCCCACAACTGACTTTCCCTTGGCTATTTCAGCCTTCTGTAAAGTTGACATCTGCAACTTTTTCCAGGATTGGCACAACCCTAAAAATCAACCAGTATTTTCTCCTGGACTAGTTTATAAGGTGGAATTATTACTTTTAAAAGGTGCTTAAATGATACTCATGATAGAAACTGAAATAACAATGTGAATAAATTGGCTACTTTACATTGTCAATTTGAGAGAAATACAAGGAATACATAACCAAGATCCTGGACTGCTGCACTTAGGTACGGGGTCAAAACTCCATTCTCTGTTCAAAGTCTAAATGATTTAGGTGATTTTATATCAAATGTCACAGAATCACAGAATGAATTTGGTTGGAAAAGACCTCTGAGATCATTAAGTCCAACCTGTGACCAAATACCACCTTGTCAACTAGACCAGAACACTGAGCGCCATGTCCAATTGTTTCTTGAACACCTCCAGGGATGGTGACTCCACCACCTCCCTGGGTAGCCCTTCCAATGTTTAATCACCCTTTCAGTGAAGAAATTCCTCCTGATGTCCAACCTAAACCTCCCCTAGTGCAACTTGAGACTATGTCCTCGTCTTGTCTGGGAGAAGAGGTTGACCCCCACCTGGTTACAACCTCCTTTCAGGGAGTTGTAGAGAGAGAAGATTCCCCCTGAACCTCCTTTCCTCCAGGCTAAACACCCCCAGCTCCCTCAGCCACTCATAGGACTTAACCTCTAGACTCTTCCTCAGCTTCGTTGCCCCTCTCTGGACTCACTCCAGCATCTCAGTGTCCTTCCTGAATTGAGGGGCCCAGAAATGGACACAGTACTTGAGATGTAGACTCACCAGTGCTGAGTACCTCAGCCTTTTCCTTGTCTTTGGTAACTATATTCCCCCCCATGTCAAATAAAGAATGGAGGTTTTCTTTGCCCCTCCTTTTGCTATTAATGTATTTATAAAAATACTTTTTACTATCCTTTACAGAAGTGGTCAGATAAAGTTCAAATTGTGCTTTCACCTTTCTAATTTTCTTTCTGCATGACCTAACAACATCCTTAAACATTTACTGAGTTGCCTGCCCCTTGTTCCAAAGGTGATAAACCCTCTTTTTTCCCCTGAGTTCCTGTGAAAGCTCCCTGTTCAGCCAAGCCAGTCTTCTTCCCTACAGGCTCAGCTTTCAGCACATGGGGAGGGTTGCTCCTGCACCTTCAAAATTTCTTTCTTAAAGTATGTCCAGCCTTCCTGGGCCCTTTTGTTTTTGAGGGTCGCTTCCCAAGGGACTCTCTGAACCAGTGTCCTGAACAGGCCAAAATCCACTCTCCAGAAGTCCAGGGTAGAGGTTTTGTTGATGCCCCTCCTTACTTCATCAGGCATTGAAAACTCCATCATTTTGTGATTGCTGTGCCCAAGACGGTTCTGACCACCACATCTCCCAACAGCTCTTATCTGGTCAGAAACAAAAGGTCCAGCACCCCTGGTTGGTTGCTCACTGGTTGTGTCAGGAAGTTCTTCCACACACTCCAGGAACCTCCCAGACTGTCTCCTCTCTGCGGTGTTGAGTTTCCAGCAGACATCTGTCAGGTTAAAGTCTCCCACAAGAACAAGGTCCAGTGATCATGAAACATCCGCCATCTGCTTATAGAATATTTCATCTGCCTCTTCATTCTGGTTGGGTGGTCTATAACAGACTTCCACCAGGAGATCTGCCTTGTTGGCCTCCCCCTGATTCTCACCCATAACCATTCGACCTTATCGTCACTATCACTGAGCTCCAGACAGTCAAAACACTCCCTAATGTACAGAGCCACCCCTCCACCTCTCCTTCCTCACCGGTCCCTTCTGAAGAGCTTGGAGCCATCCATGGCAGCACTTCAGTTGAGCAAGTCATGTCCTTTTAACACTGGCTTTACTTTTTTCCCTCTAAAATATCCTGGATCTCTTATGAATCATGACTAAAAGGAAAAAAATTTAATCTGTATGTCAGTCCTTATGTGATTTCATGTCCTACCTCTCTAAATGGCAGTACCAGATATTTCAAAGGACTGGAAAATTCTGTTGTAAAATTCTTCCTGGCTACACCTTGATGAAGTCTGATCTCAGTGTCCCTAGAAACTTTTATATTTCAGCTGTTGGGAAATCCAGATTTTCAAATATCCCTGATTTCAGTAGGAATTAAGACATTCTTTCCTGCACTGGCAGAAAAGCCTCGTCTCCAGCTGCTCACCACTGCCCCCAGATGGAACTTAGCTGCTCTCCAAATACTCCAGTGTACAATTGCTTTAGATAATATCAACCAGGATGGCTGAAATCTCATATTTAAGATAGTTATGCTAATCTGGGTGTTTCTTCATGGAATGCTCAGATGAACTGGTGAGATTTAGTAACATCCAGCAGAGGTACTGGTAAAATCATCACTTCTCATAGAGGCATCCACAGCCTTAGATTTCTTGGTATATTTGCAATTAACTACTCCAATTCTTAAATCCCCAATTACAGTAGTCTCTTTTTTTCTATGTCAGACCTGTTTCTCTTGACATTCTATAGGCAATTTTCTTTTGCTCCTGAGCAAATACCTTTTCTTCAGTAAAACTCTCCTAAACACTAACTCATCCATAAAAGCTTAACAGTGTGATAAGGAAGCAATTAAAATTATTAATTTAGAATCCATATGCAAAATCTTCTGGTTTTCAGACTGTGCACTCCCTAAAGAACAGACTCTCTCTAGTTGGTATCAGTGGTGAACACATTAACAGCATTTAAAACATCTATCTTTCATGATAAAACAAACTCAGTTGCCAAACTCTTCCAAAGGTTAGCTTATGGGTTACCAGCAACTCCTAGTTTTGCTTATTAAGAACAATTAATTGACAAATGTTGTTAATTTTCTGAACTTCACTGGTTGAAGGGCATCTTACCAAGATGAACCACTTTCCAATACCTCTGTATTTAAACAGAATTGCATATTGTTTATTTTCAATAACTTCTGTAAATTTTTATTCTACTTTCTGTATCTTTAACTAGTGTTAAAGTCATCATTTAATCTATCAGACATATACACATAAATCTATGTTGGAGACATATCCTGCTATACAAAATAAACAGAATTACACTCTACCTTTCAGTTCCCACTTCTATTACAAACATGAATGTCATCCTTTCTGTTGTGAACACAAAATAAGAAACAGAGTAGAATTATCAATCCATGAATTTATGGTGGAATAATCTTGTTATTGTTTACTTTGGTTGAACTCCCGGTGTCCACCAAGACTCTGCCCAATTCCCCCCAGAGGGAGAAGGAGGAGGGAAGGGGGGAAAGGAAAAAAAACTTGCAAAACCGAGGCTGCTGAGAAAGGTGGTTTTATATTTACACAGAGAAGAAAAAGAGAACTATAAGCACTATACACACAGGGAAAACTAACAGTAAAGGTTACTTCCCCATGAAAGGTGTTTTCCTCCTCCAAAAACAGCCTTCTATCCCACGCAACTGTCCCGGAAGAGAAGAAGGAAGTTGTTTCCTTCTTGTCTCTTTATATCTGAGTTGACGTAACATGGTATGGAATAGCTTATTGGTAAAATATACAAGTATAGATGTATCACTACAGTAAATCTCTGTTGGCCTAACATGGGAAGTTGTAATATTGTGTTTTTATAAAGAGTTCTTATCCAGTTAAAAATTATACTTTACCATATTGGTTATTTTTGTTTAGAGGTATTTTAAATTTTTGTTCCTAATGAATGGGCAATGAGAAAAATGAGGGCAAGAGGTTAAACATACATCTGGTCTCCCGATTTAACAGAGGTTTATCTTTTGCATGTTGCTGATGAGAATTTAGTAGGGGTCACAAAAGAAAAGAAAAATTTCCCTTCTCTAACAAATTTTTTTCTATTATAAAAACAGCAGCCTCCAATTTTCATTTGACATATCATAGAATTATAGAATTGTTTAGGTTGGAAAAGACCTCTAAGATCATCAAGGTCAACCGTTAACCCTGCACTGCCATGTTCACCAGTAAACCGTGTCCTCAAGTGCCACATCCATGCGTTTTATGAAAACTTCCAGGGATATTGATTCCACCACTTCCCTGGGCAGCCTGTTCCAATGCTTTACAACCCTTTCAGTAAAGAAATTTTTCCTAATATCCAATCTAAACCTCCCCTAGCACAACTTGAGGTCATTTCCTCTCGTCACTTGTTCCCCCCACCTGGCTCCACCCTCCTGCCAGGGAGTTGTAGAGAGGGATAAGTTCCCCCCGAGCCTCCTTTTCTCCAAGCTAAACACCCCCAGCTCCCTCAGCTGCTCCTCATTTGACTTGTGCTCCAGACCCTTCACCAATTTTGTTTCCCTTCTCTGGACACGCTCCAGCACCTCGATGTCCTTCTTGTAGTGCGGGGCCCAGAACTGGACACAGCACTCAAGGTGGGGCCTCACCAGTGCCCAGCACAGGGGGACAATCAATTCCCTGGTCCTGCTGCCACACTATTCCTGATCCAAGCCAGGATGCCGTTGGTCTTCTTGTCCATCTGGGCACACACTGGCTCATGTTCAACTGGCTGTCGACCAGCACCCCCAGGTCCTTCTCCACTGGGCAGATTTTCATCCACTCTTCCCTCAGCCTGTAGTGCTGCAGGGGGTTGTTGTAACCCAAGTGCAGGACCTGGCCCTTGGCCTTGTTGACTCTCATACAATTCTCCTTGGCCCATTGATTCAGCTTGTCCAGATCCCTCTGCTGAGCCTTCCTACCCTCCAACAGATCAACGCTCCTGACAATTATATAGCTGAATATCACAGAATATGCTGAGTTGGAAGGGACCAACAAGGATCACTGAGTCCAACTCTTAGCCCTGCACAGGACCATCCCCAAGAGTCATGCTATGTGCCTGAGACTATTGTCCAAACACTTCTTGAGCTCTGTCAGGCTTGGTGCTGTGACCACTTCTCTGGGGAGCCTGTTCCAGTGCCTGATCACCCTCTGGGTGAAGAACCTCTTTCTAATATCCAACCTAAACCTCTCCTGACACAACATATACAAAATATGTGAACTAGTTCTACCATAAACCCCTGTATTTTTCAACTTTGTGTTTAATTGTTGGAGCCAATTGAAACAGGAGGCTAGGCCCAAAAGAGTTAACTAAGAAATTTGGGCCTGCTAACAAGCTACCAACATCCAAAACGATCTGTGCTCGTTCTGTTCTACTTACTGGACCAAAGCTTCAGAGAATAATACAAGAACATGTAATAGGCCTAGAGGCAATAAATTAGAAATATAACAGGATCAGGTAGACATTTGAATAGGAGAAATAGGCCTGGAGCCAGGGCTTTTTCCAAGTTTCAGTGAGCGGGTCAAGAACAATGGAAAAGAAGAAGGGTCAAGCTGAGGAAGATGAGTTGAAGCCCCCTGCCCCATGGAGGAAGATGGGAACTCCCCTCCGAAATGGGGAGCCAAAAGAAGCACCATCCCAAGCCTCGCCTGAGCTCCACCTATACTCCGCCTATTATTAATATGCATAGATAGATGTTGTAACCACTTGAATATGCATTTAATCACATCTGAAAATTGTATAAAAGCGTTGATTCTCTGGGAAGCCTTTGAGCAAGTTTGTCCAGCGCGAGCTGGCTTGCTCCCAACATTGAATAAACAAATACCTTGCTGCTTAAAGATAAAAAAGTCCCTGAGCAGTTTCTCGGACCGATTTTTCGGATTCACAATAAAAAGAAGTGAAGAAATAAGACAGATGTTACTTGAGCTGATACTTTTTAAATAGTAGGTTATGGTAGGCATGGCTGTAATCATATTTAAGTGATTTAGCCTGTTTCCTTTACAAATGGAAGTGGAGGGGGAAAGGAGAGATTAACAAGCCACCTAGGGCCTGCTGCAAGATTTCAACTCTTTTAGTAGCTTGTGACATATGATTTAGGAATATCAGCTCTCCTTCAAAATCAGAATACAAATATACCATTTGGATGAGGAATAATACAAAAAAATAACAACAAACAACTCTGCTACAAGGTCATATTAACTAGAATTAATTAGCAAGGTATTTATGGGAACAGGAGAATGATATAAGTTCTTTAACTGACTAAACTCTGAAATTATTATTAGATATCTAGAAGTCTCTAGCATTTATCATCCTTTGCTGCGTAAAGCATATGACAGGGTCCTCCTGAAGGCATTAAATTAATATGTCCAAATACTGCAATGACGATACAAATTTTGAGTTATTCTCAAGATGTTTCACATGAGAGGTTTTACATCATACACTTAGAGAGAGCTCTCAGAAGTGCTCACAGCAATAGCTACCCAAGGATTAGAATCACAGAATATGCTGAGTTGGAAGGCACCCATCAGGATTATTGAGTCCAACTCCTGACCTTGCGCAGGACACCCCAAGAGTCACACCATGTGCCTGAGGGCATTGATCAAACGCTCCTTGAGCTCTGTCAGGCTTGGTGCTGTGACCACTGCCTTGGGGAGCCTGTTCCAGTGCCCAACCACTCTCTGGGTGAAAAACCTTTTCCTGATATCCAACCTAAACCTCCCCCAACTCAGCTCCAGCTGTTCTCTTGTGTCCTGTCATTGGTCATGAGAGTGAAGAGATCAGTACCTGCCCCTCTGCTGCTCCTCATGAGGATGTTAAAGACCACAATGAGGTCTGACCTCAGTGTCCTCTATTGTCAAAATACACCTGACAATATAAGTCTGCTCTTTAGTTGTTCGGATCTGGCCTGGTTTAGGCTGGGATAGGGTTAATTTTCTTCTCAGTAACTGGCACAGTGCTGTGGTTTGGATTCAGGATGACAATAATGCTGATAACACAACAATATTTTGGTTGTTGCTGAGCAGTGCTTACTCTGAGTCAAGGGTTTTTCAGTGTCTCAGGCTCTGCCAGGGAGGAGCTGCACAAGAAGCTGGGAGGGAGCATAGCTGGGACAGCTGACTCGAACTGGTCAAAGGGATGTTCCACACCCTAGAACATCATGCCCAGTATATAAATTGGGGACAGGCTAGGCATTGGTCAGAGGGTGGTGAGCAACTGTATTGTGAATCACTTTTCATTACAATTATTATTATCATAATTATAGTTGTATTTTTTTTTCAATTTTTAAACTGTTCTTATCTCAGGTCACAAGGTTTACTTTTTTTCTTCAGTTCTCCTCCCCACCAGGGTGGGGGGAGGGAGGGAGCGAGTGTCTGCACAGTACTTAGTTGTCAGCTGGAGTTAAACCACAACAGGGTACTTACAGATTCTTTGAAAATTTCATCTTATGTGGTACATTAGCTTCATAATCATGCAAACTACTCTTAGTATGTCTCTATGTGTGTAACAGGAGTTTTGTACTTAGAACACCCATAGCTTGACACACAAAACACATCTTTGAAGAACAGCCATGAGCTATTGGCAAGCTTATGGATAAGAATCAGAGACCGAGGCAACAAAGGGAACCTCATGGTCAGTGTCTATTACAGGCCACCTGACCAAGGGGAGCCTATTAAGGAAGCCTTCTTGCTCCAGCTACAGGAGGCATCACACTCGCAGGCTCGTCCTGCTGGGGGACTTCAACCACCCCAGCATCTGCTGGGAAAGCAGCACAACAAGCTGTAGGCAATCCAGGAGACTCCTGGAATGCATGGAGGACAACTTCTTGAGCCAGATAATAGATAGCCCTACCAAACTGGATGGGATACTGGATCTGATGGTCACCAATGGAAGTGAGCTAATCAGACATTGGAGACAGCCTGGACTGGACTGGCAGTGTTCAGTGCCAGGTTGGATAAGGCCTTAAGCAACCTGTTCTAGTGGGAGGTGTCCCTGCCCATGGCAGGGAGGGTTGGGAATAAATGATCTTTAAGGTCCATTCTAACCCCTTAACATTCTATGATTCTACGACTGCAGTGATCACACACTGGTGGAGTTCACAATCCTGAGGAATATGGGTCAGATGGAGAGTAAAGTCAGGCCCCCGAACTTTAGGAAAGCAAATTTCCAGCTCTTCAAGGAGATAGGCAGTGGGATCTCCTGGGAAATTTCCCTCAGGGACAAGGGAGCAGAACAGAGTTTGCAGATCTTTAAGGAAGTCTTCCATAGAGTGCAAGAGCTAGTGATCCTCAGGAGCAAGAAATAAGGCAAGGAAGGCAAGAGACCAGCATGGCTAAGTAGGGACTGTTACACCCTGGTCTCAAAGCCACATGCTTGGCCAGGCACTTCACTTTAATTTAGACTCCCAATAGTTCCCACACAAAACTTTTGCAGAGTCTTAGTTCTTTAATACCTTGATCTCACGTACAGAGAGAAAGCTACAGACCTCTTCCCAAGAGATTTCTTTTAATCTAGTGAGAAAAATAAACATTTTGGCAAAAGGGTTACAGGAGTAACATACAACCAGGGAAAGAATTCCACAAAAGTATTACACTTAATAACAGGCTACTCGGAACAAAAGGACTTCCCTGCCTCCCTCCAAGCATCATTCTGAGCTCTGCCTCTATACACCCCCCCAAGGGTTTTACAAGTCAGCAGACATCACTGGAGTAGGGAACCTTCATTGCACTGAGCAAACACAAACCCTGTACAATTTAAGTGAAAAACCATTCAATCAGTTTTAAGTTACCCACAAGAAGAAGAAAAGAACTGCCCTTCTAGCTGAAGTGAGGGGTGCCACAGCCAATCAGAGGCTCCAAGGGGCGTGGTGTGGGCAGGTGTAAGGTGACAGATAAGGCCACACAAAAGAAGAAAAAAACCCCTCCTGATGGCTTCCTGGAAAATCCCAGCACCTGGGGAGACATTCCCAGAAACTGATAAAAGGATTAAAATGAAGAAAGGAGTGATATGGAGATAACACTGCCTTTTTTTGAGAACATCCTGGCTACTGGGAACTCGGGAAGTGGCCCCTTGGGCCTATTTCATCTGTCTATCACCCCAAAATTAGTTTATTGACTATAGCCACTCAAACTGCCTAAAGAAAAAAGGTATAAAAGGAGATTGGACCCAAGCAAAAGTTGGGGAGAAGTTCCATCAACTCTGTGGAGGTAACTGATGGGCTACCTTTTCTTCCTCCACCTTCTCAGGATGCCTTGGGGTGAGCGATTGCTTTATACATATACACTAATTTTACTTTTGCTCCACAATACTTTAAAATTTTTAATTATTTCTTTGTAAGTTGCTTTTGCTTTATAGTGTGTACTTAATTTTTTTGCTTTATTTATTCTTTGTAAGTTGTCTTACTTCTTTGTAAGTTGCTTTTGCTTTAGTGTATGTGCCTATGCTTTGCATTATTGTTATTACTACATAGTTTAAGTGGGTTTTTTTGCAGTTAGACCCTATTCCAGACACAGCGAACCCCATAAATTGTCACAAATTTGTATTAATAAACGTGTTATTTCCTGAACTGTTAGAGTGAGTCTGTTTTTAGGTGCTGACAGTTTCATCAACGGTGAAATAGCTCATAGGAGAAACCTGCTGAGGGGTTTTTCTACTGCTATTAAGTGTAGTCCGTATATATAAAAGGTATCAAATGTCCTGTCCATCTCAGCAAAGGGTCTCATTAGGTGACATGCTAACAGACTGTCTTGGACATTAAAAGGCTTTGATCTCCTGGAGGGGGGACACTTATAGACAAAAAATAAATTAATACAGGTTGGACAGAAAATTCTTCTTTTCTGCCCCTTTTAACATGACGGGGCTACCAGGCGGGCCTTCCTTGATTGAAAGGCCGGCCACATGGCTCCTGGGCCATGTGCACTCTGTGCAATCCACCATGTTGGCTGCAGGCCTTACCATGTGCCTTACTGCCATAAGGCTGCAGGCCCAACCATAGCCCCTCCCCTGACACATACACAGAGAAGATGGTTGATTCCACCTATCAATTAAACAACTCAGTGAGATACAAATCCAAACTCTAACAGGGACCTGCTGGCCAAACTAAAGGAAAAGAAGGAAATGCACAGGCAGTGACATCCTGGGAAAAGTATAGAGATTAACTTTGGCTGAGTAAGGATGGAGTGAGGAAGGCCAAGGAGAAGCTGGGACTGAATGTGGCAAGGGATGCAAACAATAACAGGAAGGGCTTCTACAGGTATATCAGCCAGAAAAGGAAGGTCAAAGAAGGTGTTACCCCTCCCAATAAACAATGCTGGCAAAGTGGTAGCAATGGACAAGGAGAAGGCTAAGGTACTCAACAACTTTTTTAACTCAGTGTTCAATGGTAGCCTCTCTTCCCACACCTCTCGAGTGGGTGGACAGCAGGATGGGGACTGGGGGAGCAAAGTGCTTCCCACTATAAGTGAAGATCCAGTTCATGACCACCTGAACGTACATAAGTCTATGGGACCTGATGAGATGCATCCCAGAGTCCTGAGGGAATTGGCTGCTGTAGTCTCCAAGCCACTTTCCAGGATATTTGAAAAGTCCTGGTAGTTGGGTGAAGTTCCTGGAGACTAGAAAAAGAGAAACATTGTACCCATATGTATTCATACTTAATTAGACACTGTTACTTTTTGGTCTGTGTTTGGCCCAGCCACCTGTGACAGTCTGTTCTTTTCCTGACAAGTTATGTGAAAACAAGCACTGATAAATGAGAACTTCATCCTTGAAGGAGGCATCTTGTATAAACTGAAATTAATTGGTGACTGGCTATTGGCTGACGGCCCTCCAAGGGCATTTGAAGGAGAAAGTGAAGAGAAGGAGGATGAAGTACACCCCCAGACTCATTTAGAAAAGACCCCTGATGTGTAGCACGCAGGCGCAGGGGAAATTCCAATGTATTCATGCACGCGCAGAAGGGACACAACTTACATAATGAGGGGAGGAACCAAAGGCCTCTAGCTGGGCAGTGCTGGCCACACCTGCCCAGGTAGACGTCATAGGTTAATTGTATAAAAAGCAGATAGCTCTTGCTGGGAGTGGATTCAAGCTTCACATGGAGGACAACGTTACCTCTGCAGGGACGCCTGCTATCATGTGAGCCTGCTGACGCTCCGAGGATGCAGCTTCTGCTATGGGGAATTCTAAGCATTCTGGGGTCGGTAAGACAACCTCGTAAGTAACACCTGAGTGAGTGGGGGGTTGTCTTGGGTGCTCGTTTCCTTTCTCTTTCCTGTCTCTTGGTTTCTCGTCTTGTTTGCTACTTCTGTGTAATAAAAGTTGTTTTGTTGAACTTTCAACTGTGTACTGGTTTCAGTTTCGGCAATCTCCCCGCTACACCATCTTTATAAAGGGTGGAAAGGAGAACCCTGGGAACCACTGCCCTGTCAGCCTCACCTCTGTGCCTGGGAAGATCATGGAACAGATCCTCCTAGAAGCTCTGCTGAGGCACACGGAGTACAGGGAGGTGATTCGGGACAGCCAACATGGCTTCACCAGAGGCAAGTCCTGCCTGACCAACCCAGTAGCCTTTTATGATGGAGTGACTCCATCAGTGGACAAGGGAAGGGCTACAAAATGTCATTTATCTGGACTTACGTAAAGCCTTTGACACAGTTCCCCACAACATCCTTCTCTCTAAATTTGGAGAGATGGATTTGATGGGTAGACTGTCAGATGGATAAGAAAGTGGTTGGACAGTTGCATCCAGAGGGTAGTGGTCAACAGCTCAGAGTCTCAATGGACATCAGTGACCAATGCTGTCCCTCAGGGGTCCGTATTGGATCCAGTGTTATTTAATATCTTCATTAATGACATAGATGAAGGGATCGAGTGCACCCTCAGCAAGTTTGCAGATGACACCAAGCTGAGTGGTGCAGTGACACACCTGAAGGATGGGGCCATCCAGAGGGACCTGGACAAGCTTGAGAAAAGGGCTCATGGGAATTTCATGTGGTTTAACAACACCAAGTGCTGGTGCTGCACCTGGGTCAGGGCAACCTCCGGTATCATTTCAGACTGGGAAAGAACAGACTGAAAGCAGCCCTGGGGAGAAGGACTTGGGGGTGCTGGTGGGTGAGAGGTTGGACATGCCCTGACCATGTGCGTTTGCAGCCCAGAAACCAACTGAGTCCTGGGCTGCATCAAAAGCAGTGTGAGCAGCAGGTGAGGGGGATTCTGCCTCTCTGCTCCACTCTGTTGTGACCCCACCTGCAATGCTACCTCCAGCTCTGGGGTCCCAGCACAGGAAGGACATGGACCTGTTGGAGCAAGTCCAGAGAAGGGCCACAAAGATAATCAGAAGGCTGGAACACCTCTCCTATGAGGAAAGGCTGAAACAGTTGGGGTAGTTCAGCCTGGAGAAGAGAAGGCTCCAGGATGACCTTATTGTGGCCTTTCAGTGCCTCAAGGGAACCTACAAGAAAGATGGAGAGGGACTTTTACAAAGGCATATAGTGACAGGACAAGGGGGAATGGCTTCAAACTGAGAGTAGGTTTACATTGGGTATATGGAAGAAATTCTTCCCTATGAGGGTGGTAAGGTGTAGCAAGCCAGCGTGAGAAAGGCCTGAGGAATGTCTAGGTGACTTTGTGTTGTTTTCTCTAAGCTGTGATTTACTGCCCAGGGATGAGTTGAGCTCTCTGGTTTGCAATTTACCATGCAGGGGTGTGAAAAAGGTATAACTTGAAACTCCAAGGTCTGTGTGTGCGTACATGTGACAGGTCAGCCTGAGAGAGTGATTGATGTGTGACTTGCAGCTGTGTTCTGCTTTGATTTGCTTAACCACTCCCAGCTGAAAGTGAATGATAAAACCCCTGGATCATGGGCAATAAAGCGATTTCTGTCCATCAAGCCAGAAGTCCGTAAATCATTCCATCACAGCGAGGCCCTGGCACAGGTTGCCCAGAGAAGTTTAGGCTGCCCTATCCCTGGAAGTGTCCAAGACCAGGTTGGATGGGGCTTGGAGCAAGCTGCTCTAGTGGAAGGTGTCTCTGCCAATGGCAGGGGGGTTGGAACTAGATGGGCTTTAAGGTCCCTTCCAACCCAAACCATTCTATGATTCTATGATTTATAAATGAAGAGGTTATATATATTTATGACTGACTACTGTGAAAAGCAGAAAGTGTGATTTGGCTGGTGGTTTTCCAATGAAATATTTGTGAAAGTGATTACATCTCATGCACTGGGAGAAAGAAAGATTCTGAAACTACCATTACAAAATATTTAGTTGAAAATCCAACAATACCATTATTAGGAAATGCCAGACTGCAGTTTACTCAAACACAAAAAATATGTTCCTGTCCCCATTATAGATTTAATAAGAAATGTCTGGTAAGCTCAGCTATAACTTCTTGTATGAAGCACAAGGTAACAGAAAGCAGTTAGATATTTTTATGTACTGGTTTTCCTGCTCATCCTTATGGGTATTTCCTGAGTCTGCATTGGTGTATGAGCACAGATACTTGTACTTGTCACGTCTGTGGCTCCCTTTTAAAGGATTTCAAACTAGGATTAGGGTTTGGAGGTCCCTGGATAAGAGTGCTGAATAACACTACCTCTGTCTGCACAGTGGCATTTTTTGTGTAGCATTATTGATTTTAATAGTTCAGACAGTACTAAAGATCTTCCTGAATATAAGCACTGTGGTTTACTTTTCTTATTTATTTCATTTTGGACACAGGAGTTACTATAATTCAGTCTGTACTGAAAAGCTAGATGAGGCTTTCTTATGCTGAGTACAGTGGAAAACAAAAAGATTACATCTTACTGACCTTTATGGTCTACTGTGTACATTTACAAAATCAGCGAAAACAAAAAGAGGAGAGTTCCACAAAAAAAGTATTATAGGTATTTTACAATAGTGTTTGTCTCCAAATCCTCCTCTTTGCAAAATATTTCCTAATTTATAAGTAGAATCAACTGCAAGGAGCACTTGCATCCCCACTTCCCATCACCTTCCTCTAATGCAGGCACAATATAATTGATTTTATTGTCCTTCACATATGTTTTCCATCATGAAAGGAGGAGGCATTATATTGCTTTACTAAATCAAGGTTTATGAAAGATCTGATCTTTGTTTTTGTATAACATTTATGAGCATTCCTATTTATAGAATTCATAGCCCTTTCCTCTCTTGCACAGCATTAGAAATTGCAAAAGGGGGGAAAGATGCAAAGGAATTAAACTTTTTTGTATAGTTTCAAGATTTCCTTTTTTTTTGAAAGTCAGCTTCAATGCATGTGAAAATTCCTCTTTAACTTTAGAAGATATACACTACTGACAGATTATTTAGTGGTAAACGTGAAAGGGGACAGGCTAATAATTCTTTAGGCTAACAAAAGATATGGGAATGCTTTACAGCTGACACTGTATCAACCCAGTAATTGGATGCATGTGTTAATAACAGTAAAAAGGCATTGTCCAGGTGTCCACTTTACATTGGGACCTACTTTGAATGTATTCTTTGATTTCCTATTACAATTAGAACTGAATGTTCAAAGAAAGAACATGAGTGACCTAATTTAAAAGCAGAGTGTCTTTAAAGCCATTATTTAGCATGTGACCTCACTTACTTCTAACCATTTCTTTCCCCTGCAACTTCCATTTGTTACACTGTACTCATGAAGTAGCATAGTTTTATTAATCCACTTGGATAATTAATTTAGCTTCAATATCCATTCAGTGATTAAAATGAAAGGCACTTTCTCCTCAATCCTCCCCTTGAATATTTTCACTTTCTTCATAAAGACAGAGCTTTCCCGGGCTGACATTTCAAAACAAATTTGCACTAGCAACAAAAGCAATTAATAATCATAGAATCAGCTGGGTTGGAAGGGACTGCTGAGATCATCAAGTCCAACCCTTGATCCACTACCACCGTGGTTACTAGACCATGGCACTAAGTGCCACATCCAGTCTCATCTTAAAAACCTCCAGGGACAGAGAATCCACCACTTCCCTGGGCAGCCCATTCCAATGCCTGATTACCCTCTCTGTAAAGATTTTCTTCCTAATATCCAACCTAAACCTCCCCTAGCAGAGCTTAAGACCATGCCCTCTTGTCTTACTGATAGTTGCCTGGGAGAAGAGACCAACCCCCACCTGGCTACAACCTCCTTTCAGGTAGTTGTAGAGTGATAAGGTCTCCCCTGAGCCTCCTCTTCTCTAGGCTAAACAACCCCAGCTCCCTCAGCCTCTCTTCATAGGACTTGTGTTCGAGCCCCTTCACCAGCCTTGTTGCTCTTCTCTGGACCTGCTCCAGCACCTCAATATCCTTCCTGAACTGAGGGGCCCAGAACTGGACACAGTACTCCAGGTGTGGCCTCACCAGCACTGAGTACAGGAGAAGAATCACTTCCCTGGACCTGTTGGCCACACTGATACAGGCCAGAATGCCATTGGCCTTCTTGGCCACCTGGGCACACTGCTGGCTCATGTTTAGCTTCCTGTCAATCCAAACTCCCAGGTCCTTTTCTGCCTGGCTGCTCTCTAGCCACTCTGTCCCCAGCCTGTAGCGCTGCATGGGGTTGTGGACCTGGCACTTGGCCTTGTTGAACCTCATCCTGTTGGAATCAGCCCAACTCTCCAACCTGTCCGGGTCCCTCTGCAGAGCCCTCCTGCCTGCCAGCTGATCGACACTCCTCCCCAGTTTAGTGTCATCTGCAAATTTGCTGATGGTGGACTCAATTCCCTCATCTAAAGTATCAATAAAGATATTAAACAGAACTGGCCCCAACACTGATCCCTGGGGGACATCGCTAGTGACTGGCCGCCAACTGGATGCAGCACTGTTCACCACTACTCTCTGGGCCTGGCCCTCCAGCCAGTTCCTAACCCAGCAGAGAGTGCCCCTGTCCAAGCCGTGGGCTGCCAGTTTTTTCAGGAGAATGCTATGGGAGACAGTGTCAAAGGCTTTGCTGAAGTCCAGGTAGACACATCCACAGCCTTCTCCTCATTCATCAGGCGGGTCACCTGATCATAAAAGGAGATCAGGTTGGTCAGACAGGACCTGCCCTTCCTAAACCCGTGCTGGCTGGGTCTGATCCCTTGTCCATCCTGTAGGTGCTGTGTGATTGCACTTAGGATGATCTGCTCCATAACCTTGCCAGGCACTGAGGGCAGGCTGATGGACCTGTAGTTTCCCAAGTCCTCCTTCCGGTCCTTTTTGTGGGTGGGCGTGACATTCTCCAACTTCCAATCATCTGGGACCTCCCCAGTGAGCCAGGACTGTTGGTAAATGATGGAGAGCGGCTTGGAGAGCTCTTCCGCGTGGATCCCATCTGGTCCCATAGACTTGTGGGGATCCAAACAGCTTAGTAGGTCACTGTTTCCTTCTGGATTACAGGGGGACTATTCAGATTCTTATCTCTTTCTACAAGCTCCAGAAGCCAACTGTCCTCAGGACAACCTGTCTTACTGTTGAAAACTGAGGTAAAGAAGGAGTTAAATACCTCAGCCTTTTCCTCATCTTTGATAACTATATTCCTGCCCATTTCCAATAAAGAATGGACGTTTTCCTTGCCCCTCCTTTTGCTACTGATGTATCTGTAGAAGGACTTCACAGAAGTGGCAAGATTAAGTTCAAATTGTACCTTCGTCTCTCTACTTTTCTTTCTACATGACCTAACTATATTCCTAAACTCTTCCTGAGTAACCAGCCCTTTTTTCCATAATCAGTAGGCTCTCTTCTTTACCCTAATTTCCTTCAGAATCTCCCTGTTCAGCCAGACCGGTCGTCTTCCCTGCCGACTTGCCTTTCAGCACACTGGGACAGCCTACTCCTGTGCTTTCAAGACTTCCTTCTTGAAGCATGTCCATCCCTCCTGGACCCCTTTGTTTTCAAGGGTTGTTTCCCAGGGTACACTTTGAACTAGTCTTCTGAATAGACCGAAATCTGCCCTCCAGAAGTCCAGTGTAGAGGTTTTATTGATGGCCCTCCTTGCATCCCTGAGTATTGAAAACTCTATTATTTCATGATCACTGTGCCCCAGACAGCCTCCGACCACTGCATCTCCCACCATCCCCTCTCTGTGAACAGAAGGTCTAGCGGGGCCCCATCCCTGGTAGGCTCATTTACCAACTGGAGCAGGAAATTATCCTCTATGATAGGAAAAGATCTTTCCAGTTAACACAACTAATGGTTGTGAGTACCACTGACTACGTTTTTGTGTTCAAAGTATCTGAACAATGAAAGGCTGCAAGATATTAAAATATTGCATCATAATAAGCTGTTGAAGCAAAGAAGGAAAATTGGTTTGGTAAGTACATACAGTTAGAGTAGTCGCACTTGTATATCTACTGACCAAGAAACATACATGTGCTCATAGAATCACAGAATATGCTGAGTTGGAAGGGACCCATCAGGACCATCAAGTCCAACTCCTGGTCCTGCACAGGACCATCCCCAAGAATCCCACCATGTGCCTGAGAGCATTGTCCAAATGCTTCTTGAGCTCTGTCAGGCTTGATGCTGTGACCACTTCCCTGGGGAGCCTGTTCCAGTGCCTGAACACCCTCTGGGGGAAGAACCTCTTCCTAATATCCAACCTAAACCTCCCCTGACACAACTTAAGGTCGTTCCCTTGGGTCCTGTCACTGGTCACGAGAGTGAAGAGATTGGTACCTGCCCCTCCACCTCCCCTCGTGAGGATGTTGAAGACCACAATGAGGTCTGACCTCAGTGTCCTCTTCTTCAGGCTGCACAGCCCAAGTGCCCTCAGCCACTCCTCATATGGCTTCCCCTCAAGGCCCTTCACCATCTTTGTTGCCCTCCTTTGGACACTCTCTAATAGCTTAATATCTTTCTTATATTGTGGTTCCCAATACGACCACAATATTCAAGGTGAGGCTGCCCCAGCGCAGAGCAGAGCAGGACAATCCCCTCCCTTGACCGACTGGCGGTGCTGTGCCTGATGCCCCCCAGGACACGGTTGGCCCTCCTGGCTACCAGGGCACTGCTGACTCAGATTCAACTTGCCATCAACCAGGACCCCCAGGTCCTGTTCCGTGGTGCTGCTTTCCAGCATCTCATTCCCCAGTCTTTCCATACATCTGGGGTTGCCCCATTCCAGGTGTAGAATTCAGCCCTTCCCCTTGTTAAACTTCATGCAGTTTGTGATTGCCCAGTCCTCTGATTTGTCACGGTCTCTCTGCAGGGCCTCCCTGCCTTCGAGGAAGTCAACAGCTCCTCCCAGTTTTGTGTAATCTGCAAACTTGCTCAGTATCCCTTCCAGTCCTGCATCTAAGTAATTTATGAAGATGTTGAAGAGCACAGGGACTAAGATGGAGCCCTGCGGAACCCCCACTACTGACAGGTCACCAGTCTGATGTTACCCCAGTCACTTACCCTCTGTGCTCGACCCATGAGCCAATTGCTCACCCACCGCATGATGTGTTTATCCAGCTGTGAGCTGGACAGTTTGTCCAGAAGGATCCTGGGAGAGACAGTATCAAAAGCTTTACTGAAATCCAGAAAGATTACATCAACTGGCTTCCCTTGATCAACTAGGTGGGTTACCTTGTCCTAAAAGGAAATCAGGTTTGATAAGCAGGACTTTCCTCTCATGAAGCCGTACTGGCTGCAACCAATGACTGTGTTGTCTTTCAGGTGTTTTTCAATACCTCCCAGAATAATCTTCTCCATAACTTTACCAGGCATTGAAGTGAGACTGACAGGCCTGTAGTTTCTGGGGTCCTCCTTCTTGCTCTTCTTGAAAACTGGGACAACATTCGCCAGCTTCCAGTCAACTGGGACCCCTCTGGATTCCCAAGACCACTCAAAAATCATTGAGAGAGGTTTTGTGATCACATCAGCAGCTCTTTGAGGATTCTGTGATGAATCCCATCAGGCCCCAGAGATTTGTAGGTGTAAGTATAGAAAAACATTTCAGAAGATTTTACTATGAGGAGATTAGGGTTTTTTTGCTTAAGGAAGCTTTCCTGCTGTTACAATCTGCTAAAATATTGCAGAAAGAATTTTTATATTCGAATGTTCCCTTGAGCAAAATTAAAACTCATACAAGTTAACTGTTGATGCCAAAACTGTTTTTATTAATTGCTAAGAGATGCAAAGAGAAAGAGGAAAAAATAAGAAAAGGTTAGAAAATGCTACGATTACTTTTTTAGAAGCATAGAAAAAGATTACCACCAAGAACTACCTATTCGTCCGAGCTGACTTGTGGAGTGGGGGGGGAGAGGGAGAGAAAGAAGCAGCTTTCGCCTTTTTTTTTTTCTCTCTCTGGCTCCACCGCTTTTCGGTGTGATGTTATCTCTTTAGCTGCAGGGGGTCTGGAATGCAACCAGGATGTGGACTTCACTGCTCGCACCAGCTCTATCTCAGGCTTGTGCAGAGGCCTCGGTCCCGCTGTACCTCTCAGAAATATGGTCAGGGTGGAAAAACTCACGCAGGCAGTACGGTGGGTCCCGGTCCACTCCAAGACAGCAGAGGTCCAGTCTTCTGGTGACGGGCGGGCAGCTTTCGGTGGCAAGAGAAAAAAGGTGAGGGCGAGGCGGGGGGGAAAACTCTCAGCTGGTAAAGCCAATTGTCTTTCCCACTCCTCTTTCCCTGCTCTTCCCAAATTTCTCTTCAACTTTTATAGTGGTAGAGGTAGAGGTAGTCTGTGGTGTTTTGGCACGTAGCCCTGTTCAGATGTTCTCAGAGATATGATAAGGATGAACAATACAAGGATCTTTTGGCAGGAAAACTCCAGTGGGAAACTTTGGTGAGAACTTCTGGTGGAAAACTGACACAGAAGTTTTGGTAGGAAGTTTTTGACAGGCAGGAACAATGGCGAAACATAATTTTTGGCATTTGTATGTTATCTGTCTGTCACACCTGCCTGGAAGGAAGCATCTTTCCCAGAGACAGTTTTAGATGCTTTCTTCTCCTGCATTCGAGAGAAGGTGACTCCCCAGGTACGAGAGAAGATACGTTCTTTCAGACATGTCTGAAAGCAGTGGGGGACTGGGGATGATAAAGCCCTGAGAAGAACAGGGGGCATGTCTTTCTTAGGCCTGGTACAACTTTGTGCCAAGATGTTAAGTGTTCTCAACTTTGGAAATAAATTCTCCTAAATCCTTCTACTGCCTGGTACTTTGGGGGTACCTGTGTGCATTTAACTCTTACAGTAGGGATCTAGCCTGAGCAGTGGATCCTGCACAATTTCAGGGTCGACTGGGAGTTGATCATTCTCACAGTCATGGTCCTCCACCTCAGGGCCCTAGGACCCCCTTGGTCCGTCATCCATGTTGAAGACAGATGCTGTGCCCCTGAAGCCCTCTGAGGGCCATGGGGAAGCAGAGACCCACCTGTATCCTGAGGAGGAGCCCACACCAGAGCAGGGGGATGCCCAAGAGAGGCTGTGACCCTATGGGAAACCTGTACTGGAGCAGGGTCCTTGCAGGAAAGTGCCAATGCATGGAGAGAGGAGCCTACGCTGGAACAGGTTTCCTGGTAGAACTTGTGACCCTGTGGGGTCACGCTGGAGCAGCCTGTGCCTGAAGGACTGACCCCGTGGAAAGGGACCCACATTGGAGCAACTTGTGGAGAACTGTTGCCTGTGGGATGGACTCACGCTGGACAAGTTTGTGGAGAACTATCTCCTGTGGGAGGGACCCCACACTGGAGCAGGGGAAGGACTCCAACTCCTCTCCCTGAGCAGTGGCAGGAACAAGCTGTGATGAACTGACTGTGCACTGCACCACTGGGGGGGAGGAGACAGAGCCTGTGAAGGAGGGAGGGGTGGGGGGAAGGTGTTTTTAAGATTTATTTTACTTCTCATTTTCCTGCTTTGATTTTGTTAGTGATAAATTCAATTAATATGCCCAAGTTCAGTCTGTTTCCCCATGATGGTATTTGGTGAGGGATCCTGGTCCTTAACTCATGAACCTTTTACTATATTTTGTCTACCCTGTCCAGTTGTGGAGGGGAGCGATAGAGAGGCTTTGGTGGGTGCCTGGTGTTCAGCCAGGGGCAACCCACTACACCCTCAAAGTCAGCTTATTGCTCAGTTGTGATCTTTATGAAGATGATTTTCTTCTGTTAGAATGTACTCGCCAGCTGCTGATTATGGTTTTGGAAATGCAGTTTTATTAGTTCTCCCTTCCCCAACTGAGGGCAAGATCCTGGGAGGGGACACAACCAGGCCAGCTGACCCAAACTAACCAAAGCAATATTCCATACCATATGGCATCAGCTCAGATATAAAAGCTAAGGAAAGGAGCAGGAAGGGGGGCATTTGGTGTTTCCAATGGCTGCCTGCTAAGAAACCATTATGTGTTCCTGAAGCCCTGCTTCCCAGGATGTAGCCGGACATCGCTCACTAATGGGAAGTAGAGAATAAACCTTGTTATTTTCCACTTAGCTTCTGTGCGCATAAACTTTTGCTTTTGCTTTAGTAAACTGCCTTATCTCAACCTACAAGTTGTTTTCCATCTTATTTTCTTCCCCTGTCTTGCTGAGGAGGGGAGTGATAGAGTAGCTTGGTGAGCACCTGGTGTCCAGTCAAGGTCAACCCACCAGAAAAGACAAGTGAACAACATTTAAAGTCTTCAAGACTCATTATTGTAGGAGTCGGGTTTCAGGAAGGGTGCCGAACAGCACCCTGGGAGATGTAGTTTCCCAAGTACTCTATTACATGTGCAGTGAAGTGCCTTGGTGTGATTGGTTGTTAAGGTCACATGGTGGGACGTGTTAACCCATATATAAGCTGTTGTCTCATTTGAATAAAAGGATTTGGTTGCTGAACCCCCAGGCTAGCCACGTCCGTATGGTTTATTTACTTATTATATTAATAAGCCATATCTGGTGCCCTGAACGAGGGACACTCCCTGTATCAGGGATGATTAGAAACTGCCTTGCACCAAGGAAAATTAGGGTAGCGTTAGCACGAGCTTGCTTTAAAGCTCAGGAGCGCTTTCCGAAGAAAAAAAGCCAGACGTTGAATACCAGTGCAAAAAGGACTGGAATGTCGCGCGGTAGGGACCGTGTGGGAGCTCCGAAAATCTGAGTATTGTGCACACAGGAGACCTGGCAGAGTAAGGTTTGAAAGAAAGTGATTCAAAGAAACCTCTGAACAATCTGAAAAGCACTTTTATTACGGCTGGGGAATGCAAAGGGGCAGGTGTTTTCCCCAGTGCACTCCACTGAGCAAAGGAATACCATAGCTTTTTATACAGTTTGAAAGTAAGTAGAAAGTTTAAAATTATCTATACACACACTCTTTTTGCAGTCTGCCTTATCTAAATAGACACTTAGTTTTACCTCCTATTCTTACCATTATAGAGTAGTTACAGAAAGTTTTATCATTTCAAACAGTTTCAGGTTCCCCACCCCTCTCTACGTGCTAAAAAGCCTTCCCTATTCCCTAAGCTATTTTTATCTTAATTGCCCACAGTTTGGGCAGAAACTTTTAAGCAGTTTTACATTTTGCAAAGTCACACTTACATAGCTAAATTAACATAGCTAAATTTTATTTCATTTTCTATTTCAATTCCCCCCTTTTCTTTTAACTAATGCAAATTCTTTTACATCACTTTTTATACAGTCCAGAGCATGTGTACTTGTTGTGCTATAGTCTTTATTTTCCACCACATCCATAGATTGACAATTGTAAGGAGGAGAGTTGCTAGCATCAAAACCAAGATCGGGTAAATGCCACAGCATACGACATGAAGTAGCATTTACTTTTTCCATAATTTTTTCAATATCAGGATGATAGAGCATTTTCTGGAGGATATTAATGTCCATGCCTATTTGTAGTTTAGGCACCTCATGATATAACATATATTTATCTGAGATCAACTGCATGGTGGTCACAGGGGCAGTGTATCTAAAGTCACATCCTATTATTTTAGTAAAATTGCAAACACAGAAATTATTACCATTAGTTAACTCTTTACAATTATCAATTGTTATACTTGTGCAAGGTGTCCTAATGCAGGCACGTCCCTTACCCACATAATACACTAGGGACTGTGCCTGTGTATTTGGGAACATTTCAAATGTACACACACTGTCTTCTGTATCTAAACATAAATCCTCCTTCTCTATTACAGCATTTTCACACACATATCCTAGTTGTTCTCTAGGTATACAGGCCTTCATGTTGACAGTTTGCCACCTCCCCATGTCCTTGTCATAGCTTGCCCAGACATTATGCCCTATAGGTCTAACTACAATGTCCCGGTGTATTGCTCCTAATGCTAAGACAGGAAATATGGTCTGTTCTTTTGCCTCACGGATGGTAAGAACATATGCCTCTATCTGTTCCTGCTCTGTGTTATATGTGAAGTTTACTAACTGCCACCATGCCTGATGTTCTTTTTCAAATTTGCTTGTGGTGTCTTGTCTGGATATGATCTCTCTTATCTCTTGAGGTAAAATTCCTGATGTTCCTTCTCTTATAATTCCTGCCGATACAGATTGTATCCATTGCTGAGTTTGGATACACTCTATTGCTACTGAAACATTTTTTTGTAATTTTCCAAAGACATTAGTCACAACCTGAAAATCTTTAGATGTGTGTTCAGTTAACAAGATCATCAAATCTGTAGTAAGAGATTGTGTTTCAGCTATAGTCATTAAGGATGATCTTAGTGGTACCTCCAGTTTTCCCAAATCAGAGGTTACAGTGCTGAGCTTATTAATTAACATTTCCTGATCTATTGAATTTAATACTCCTAGCCCTGATCCAAACCATCCCATTAGATCTCTCTGGGCTCTTTCATGATGGGATCTAGTTTTTAACCAAGCACTCCATCCTTTAAGACTTTGGAGAATGAAGGGTTGGTAATCCTCTTTTATAGAGGATATATTTGTTTGTATTTTTACTTGGACCTTTTTCAGAGAATATGTAGGGTCCAAGAGTAACTTCTGCTCATTAGATTGCCTAATTACATAAGGTCCTACAAGGGAAAGATTATGATTTCTTTTTGTACATTCTGAGGGTGTATGTGATGAAGGAGCAGGAGTCTGTGATGTTGCTGTTGTTGTGGTGTCTATTATAAATTTCTTTGATAGTGCTTTGTCTCCTTTCAGAGTAGCCCAAAGACATATTACAGAAACTGGTGTATCTATGGTAAAGTTGTGCCAGCATTGATCGGACATACAGACAGACTAACCAATCAGGTTTCCTTTTATAGATTCTCTTACAGTGATTTGTGTTTGGGATATTTGTTTCTCATTGTCAGGTATGTTAATTCCTCTACATCCTATCTGTGTCTTCCCACTTATTCCAGTTAAGGTACTAAGCCCATTCCTTTCTTCCCAATCAAAACATGGTCTATTTTCGTGCATGACCACAGTGGCCAGGTTTAAATTGGAAATGTTTTTTCCAGACATACCAGAATATCCAATATAAGCCCTAGACCATGGCCAGTCTAAGGTAATGGCTTGAGTCAGAGTTATTATACTTATCAGAGTTCCAGCGGCTAGTGTCGAGTAAACTTGAGGGTGGTTGGTCCTACAGGTTCTGACGTCCATGTTTCTCGAGGTGCCTTCTTCACTCGTGAATAATGAATCCAGGTGGGCTGTTCTTTAATTTTGATTGCTGTGTAGGTTGTCAGAAGCACCTGGTATGGTCCTTTCCACTTCTTTTCTAATGGTTGGCCTGAAAAAGTTTTAATATATACCCATTCCCCAGGGGAAATGTTATGTAAGGGCTGGTCTATTCCTCTTGAGCGAGTACTCATTACTTGTTTATTAATTTTTGACAATTGTTTACTTAATGAGATCAGGTATTCCCGTACATATCCTTCTCCAACTTGTATGAGATCTTCTCCTTGATAATAATTCCCATAGGGTCTTCCATGTAACATTTCAAAAGGGCTCAGCCCTTCTTTAGTCTTAGGTTTGACCCTTATTCTCAATAAGGCCAGAGGTAAAGCTTGGTACCAATGTAGGTTTACTTCTTGACAGATTTTTGCCAATTGCTGTTTTATCAAATGATTCATTTTCTCCACCTGGCCACTTGCCTGTGGTCGATATGGAGTGTTTAATTGCCAATTGATTTGCAGAATGCTGCTAATTCTTTGTATTATGCTAGCTACAAAATGTGGTCCTCTGTCCGAGGAGATGATGTCAGGTACTCCAAACCTGGGGATAATGTCATTAAGTAGTACCTTGACAACTTCTCAAGCCTTATTGCTTCGGGTCAGGAAAGCCTCTGGCCAATTTGAGAAAGTATCTGTCAAAACCAACAGGTATCTGTAACCTCCTTTCCTAGGTAACTCAGAGAAATCTATCTGCCAGTGTTGCCCTGGGAGATTACCTTTGCTAATTGTCCCTATCTTGATTTTATTGGTTGTGTGAGGATTATTTTGAAGGCAAGTCTTGCATTGTTTAGTAACCTGGATTATTGTAGTGTATAAATTTCGTCCTATAATTTGTTTCCTTAGGTATTTGTGTAGTGCATCTGCCCCCCAATGAGTTTTGTTATGTTCTGCCTGTACAACTTTCCATAGTACCCTTTCAGGTACCACTATTTGCCCTGTTTCTAAGTAGTACATGTTACCTTTGCTTTGAGTTTACTGATCTTTTATTAATTTTAAGTCCTCCTTTGAATATGATACATTAGGGCTTACCTCTATGATTTTGCCATCAGGAATTAGGGAGGCAAGTTCTACCTGGCCGTTTTCTGCTGCCTTTTTCGCCTCTCGATCTGCCAATCGATTGCCTTTTTCTTGGTCTGTATTTCCTTTCTGATGTCCTCTACAATGCATAATAGCAAGCTTTTTCAGTAACTGGACAGCTTCAAGTAATTTTAAGATTTTTTCTGCGTGCTTTATCTGTTTTCCTTGTGATGTGAGTAACCCTCTTTCTTTCCACACTGCTCCATGAGCATGAACTACCCCGAAGGCATACTTTGAGTCTGTCCAAATATTAATGTCTTTTCCTAGTTGCAATGCTCTGGTAAGGGCTATTATTTCTGCTTTTTGTGCAGAGGTGCCAGCAGAGAGTGCTTGTGCTTCAATGACGTGATCTGTGGTTGTTATCGCATAACCAGCTTTGCGGATTCCATCTTTCATATAACTGCTTCCGTCGGTGAACCACATTTCTGCCTCAGGCAGTGGTGTATCTTTCAAGTCCAGTTGGCTGGAATATGTTGCTTCAATTGTTTCAATGCAATCATGATACACCAGTTCCTCTGTGGTTGTTGATAAGAATGTTGCTGGATTTACGATGTTAGTGGTGATGATTTCAACATCATCTTGTTCTACTAGAGTGGCTTGGTAGTTGAGAAACCTGGAGGGCAAGAGCCAGTGACTGCCTTTCTGTTCGAGCACTGCTGAAACCACGTGTGACACTAGAACAGTCATTTTCTGTCCCATTGTGAACTTTTGGGCTTCTTGTATGTTCAGTACTACTGCAGCTACGGCCCTCAGACATCCTGACCATCCTTTGCTCACTTCATCTAACTGTTTAGAGAAGTATGCCACTGCTCGGCGATATTGTCCGACCTGCTGGGCTAGGACCCCTAGTGCAATTCCCTGCCTTTCATGCGAAAAGAGCAAAAAAGGCTTAGTTACATCTGGGAGGCCCAGTGCAGGTGCCTGCATCAGTTCCTTCTTAAGCTGATGGAAGGCTTGCTTAGCTTCTCCAGTCCATGCTAATTGTTGATCCCCATCTTGTAGAATCTGGTATAGAGGTTTGACTATTAGTCCATATTTGTAGATCCAAAGCCTACACCAGCCAGTCATTCCCAAAAATGTGCGGAGCTCTTTCGGAGTCTGGGGCAAAGGTATTTTACAGATAGCTTCTTTTCTTTCTGGCCCAAGTCGACGTTGTCCTCCTGAGATTTCATATCCTAGATAAGTAACTTCTTTCTTGACAATCTGGGCTTTATTTTTAGTTACTTTATACCCTTTCAGCCCCAGAAAGTTTAATAAACTCACAGTCCAGCTTTCACATTCCTCCTGTGTCTTGGTTGCAATTAATAAATCGTCTACATATTGCAAGAGGACTCCGCTGTCTGAAGGTGCAGTCCATTCTTCAAGATCCTTGGCAAACTGGCTCCCAAAGATTGTTGGACTATTTTTATATCCTTGTGGATGATACCTTAAGCCCCTAATGGTTTTTTATTTTTCTAATATTTGTAAGCCTTATAAGTTTTATAAGTAGATTTTAAAAGCAGCAACCCTCACTCCCTTGTCCCTTTCCCTGTAGCACCCTTAGTTTACACATTCCTTAACCCTCTTACCCCATTGTATACACCCTATATCACTCCTACCCCAGAATCCAGTAGAAATGTTTAGTCTTTTGTCAAGGCAAGGCCTAGATTGTTTGGAGAATGCTTGTATCTTGACCTAAACTGCAGAACACGGTCAAAAATTAGGTGACTATGTACCCTTTGTGCTCTGAAGATGATGAGACTGATGAAGAGGTGGTCCCAAAATACACCCCAAACTCAATTCTCAGGGAGTGGACCCGGGGCGGTCCAGAGCAAAGGCCACAGGGTGGACACATTTGGGATTGGATAGATGGTATTAAAAAATGTAACATCTCGGGCACAGCGGACGCGCGTCTTGTAACATCTTTTGCCTTGGCATAATAAACCCTTTCCTTATCTCACCCCTAATTAACTGCTCCGGAGATTTTTTTAGCACCAACACATCCCAAGGCATCATGGAAGAACAGTCCATGTGAGCTGTGATCGTCTTCCTATATCCGGGTTTTCTCATTCAAAGGCAAAAAATTTTTGACTTTTAGGGTCCAAAGGCAAGCAGAAAAAGGCATCTTTTAGATCTAAACCAGAAAACCAGACATATTCATTTTTTAGTTTAGTTAGAAGTGTATATGGGTTAGCTACCACTGGGTGGAGCTCTTCAACAATTTTATTAATAGCTCTGAGGTCTTGAACTAGCCAATAGCTCTTGCCATCTGGTTTACGGACTGGCAAAATAGGTGTGTTAAATTCTGATTTACATTCACTTAGTAAACCAAATTTGATAAAATTGTCAATTATTTCTTTAATCCCTTTTCTATCTTCTAGTTTGAGAGGATATTGTTTAATTCTTACCGGCCGTGTCCCAGGTTTTAGGCTTATTGTTATAGGTTGAGTGTGTCTAAGCCCTTCCTGGGGTCCCGTCGGCCCAAACCCCAGGGTAGATTTGGTCATAGATTGCTGGTGGTACTTCTCCCGATATCTGTGGCTGGATTAGAGCAAGACTTAAAATTTTGATTAATTCATTTTCTTTTACTTTAATTTGCATATCTCCATTGTTGAACCTAATTTCTGCATTCAATTTTTCTAATAGATCCCTTCCCAAAAGTGATTTAGGTGCATGAGGCATATAAAGGAATTTATGTATACCTAAAGTCTTTCCTAATTTAAAACTTAGTGGTTTCATAAAAGATACTTTTTCAACTTGACCAGTGTTTCCTATCACATTCAAAGATACATCATCTATAATGCTTAATTCCTGATTTAACACAGAGAATGTTGCTCCAGTATCTACTAAAAATTCTATTTTATGTTTATTTTTCCCCAGTTCCATTATAACCAAGGGATCCCTGGGGGCAAACCCCTCGGTCCTTGTTAATCCTGGTCCAATTCTGCCATTAAAATAGGTTTTTGCTTCCTTTGAGGGCATTCTCTTTTCCAATGTCCATTTTGTTTACAAATTGCACATTGGTTTGGTCTCAACTTCTGATGGTCACTATTTCCAGGGTACCGTCCAGGTCTCCCGGAGCGATGGTCTCTTTTATCCAGGGCGGCGATGGTTGCCTTTGTGATAGTTTTACCTAATTTCTGTCTTTCTACCCCTTCCCTGTTCCTGTATACCTGTCATGCTTCCTCAATTAATTTTTTGATATTTCTCTGATCTTCAGCTTTTAATTTTTGTAGTTTGCACCTAATGTCATCTGAAGATTGACCCAAAACCAGTGAAATTAGCTGCTGTTGGCCCTGGTCCCCTGACGGGTCCAAGGTGGTGTAAGTTTGCATTGCTTCCTTTAATCGATCTATAAATTCAGTAGGGGTTTCTCCAATGTTTTGTTTTACTGCATAAAGAGAACCCCAGTTCACAACTTTGGGAACTGCATTTTCTATTCCGTGAGCCACCCAACCCCGGTATCTCTGGAGAATTTGATAATGGTCAGGGTCGTTATAGTCCCAACGTGGTTTATCCCGTGGGAAATAAAAATTCAAATCATCTCCAGCTGCTAACTTAGTTTGTGCATATCTCCTTGCTACTTTTAAAACTAACTCTTTTTCAGTTTCTGTCAAAGCATCCAACATCAGATCTATATCTTCCCAGTCTGGGTCCAAAGCCTTAACATATGCTTTAAATTTCTTTGCTACCCCAACTGGGTCATCTCTATATTTACGAGCAATATTCTTCCAATTTTCTAAATCTCCCATAGAGAAATTAACTTTAAGTTTTATAGGCCCTTGCGGTCCTGCAGCCTCTTTTAAAGGGGCTTGTATAGTCTGCCTGGCCTCTGTGTGTGGGGAGACAGATTTTGCTCTCATTTTACTGCGTGTCCGCCTGCTCAGGGGAGATAAGGATGGGGAGTAAGAAATTTCCCTTCTCCCCCTTTCTGCGTCCCTGTCCCTCCCTTGCTGTCTTGAAGATGCAGACAATTCACTGTTTGGTCCTGGGGGGGGGACAGAAACCCCTCCTTCGGCTATTTCATTTGCCCTTTCTCCGAAGGGACTTACATAATCATCAATTCCACTTTCTAATTCCCTGTTGGTATATTTCAAACACCTCTGTCCTATTGAACATGCCAAACAACACCTTTTGAGCTCTCCTATACCTTGTTTTAAATTCTCTCTCTCTAATGTTAGAACAAACGGGTCTCATGGGGCTAAATTAATGCCACACTCCCTCTGCCATTCTGGGTGTTCCCTCAAGGAAAAGAACATATCAGCATAAATTACCTCATTCCATCTCCCATGCCTTCGCAAAAACAACATTAACTGCAGTAAAATATTATAGTCTAATGATCCGTGCTTTGGCCACTTTACTCCTTCCTCTAGTTTATAGAGGGGCCACCATTCTGAACAATATTTGATTAGAGTTTTCTTGTTAGTAATCCCACCCTGGGATTCCCCAATTTCTTTCCAGTGTGTTAAAACACATCCTAATGGGCTTTGATCAACCTCTTGTTTTCCCTGTTGGTTTCTCATTTCTAGCTTTTGCTTTGGCCTGCTTCTAGTCGTGCCCTTTGCACGATAATAAAGACGCAAACTCAAGCTTCACTCACTTTGTGGTTATCTGCAAATTTCAGTTATACACTTTCAACACACACCATACACACACAGCACCAGCTTCGAAGCAGGAAAGTTCTGAGTCAGCCCTATTAGCTTGTTCAAGTATCTCCTGTCCAGTAGCAATCCTCAGTCTGGCAATAAAAAACTCCTTTCTCAGGTGTTCACAAAATAACCACACTCCATACTAATTGATACAAGGTAACAATCCCACAATCTAGATATTAATAAAAAGAGAACCGCCTTTATTCCTTTTTGCCTTATTTTACCTGCAGATTTTGTTACTCTCTCTTAGATACTGTATAAAAAAATCTGTATCTAAACAACCACTCTAATGCTAAAATCTCCTAATGCCAATCTTGCCCCTAATTTCAGGTTAACACATCAAAATTGCCAACATTTAACACAGATTACAAGTATGAGGTGAACAATTTTTACAGATTGAGCAAAGATATGGGTTTGCACTTTCAGAGGTTGTCAGCCCTGGAGCTTGTGGCATCTGCAAGCGGCCAGCAAACTTCCTTGTGGGGTGAAGTAACAGCCCCACAACTGAAGTTTGAGGGATTTGGAGTGTTGCAGAGTGTTGGCCCATTTCCCATGAGAGCAGTGAAGCTAACTAGATAGTTCCCATGGACACAGCCTTGAGCTGTGTGGCTGAAGTGCAGGTGCGCATTCCTGGCTGTTTTGCAGGAAAATGTTTATAGCATGTATGTATGGGAAAAGGGGAACTTGGCACCTAATAAAAAGCTACCTGCTCAGCGTAGCGGGCAGACATCCCTTTGTCTCACCATCCTCGTGTGTGTCGTCTGTCTTTCTTCCCCCTTCAAGCCGAGGCCCATCGACAGACACCCAGCGACAGTTGGTGCCCCATGTGGACCAGACGAACAGAAAAAAGACTGTCAAGTATTGCCTGGGTCGTAGGGGTATCGCGACCGGAGGCAGGTGAGCTGCGGAGAGCGGCGCAGCGGGGTCTCGGTGCTCAGGAACTGTATAGCAGTGGGGTGCGCTGCAGGACCCGGGTCCGATTTTCTCTACACCTGCACACGAGTGTTTCTGCCGCACTTGGAAGGTACGAGTTGCCTGGGAAGCCTGGGTGCATTTGGCACTTGGTCAGGTGCAGGTGGGCTCCTGAGAATTCTAAGTCACCATGGGGCAGACCATGTGTGCAAACGACAGGCATGTGTTTATCGCCTGGAAAGCTTTGTTACGGCGTTTTGGTGTTGGACCGACGAAGCTAAGTTATGTCGCTTGTTACTTTTGTGTCTTCGGACTGGGAGAGAGGCTACTTTGCCTGGGAGGACATTAGAGTTCTAAAGAAGAGGGACCGGGCGGAGCCGAAGGGAGCCAAAGCGGGACCGGAGCTGCGGAGCGGGGCCGGGGGCAGCCAAGCGGCCCCGCCAAAATGGACGCACTGCTAGAGACTCGGCAGCACTTGTCCAAGATGATCAAGGACAGCTACGGCATGGATGTGCTGCTGATGGCCCGGGAGACGATCTTATGACCATAGTGGCTGAATTTCACCTTAAGGAGCTTTCTACGTCTCCTCCGGGCGGTGCCGTGCCTGTGTACCCGGCGCCGGGTGCCTGTGGGGTGGCGCCGTGTCCGGCTTCGGCGCCGCCGAGTCCATCTGTGCCCGCGCGGGCAGCGGCACCCGTGCTGCGGCCCCGGCCCCGGCCCCGGCTCGGAGCGGTACACCCACACATGCGCCAGCGGCGGCCGTTCGGCCGCGGGCCGCAGCGCGGCGGACGGCGGACGGGTCTGTTTTCCCCCGCGCTGCCGACAGCCATGGTCCCGAGCGGTGTTGTGGGGGGGCTGTCTGTGTTCTCCCCTGTTTTACACCCCACCCCCCCCCGAGCCCCCCCCCCCTTCCTCCTCCCCGGAACGTGTCCATCTGCAGCTGTTCCTTCCCTCCTATGTATCGTTCTTTCTCAGCAGACCATGCAGATAACTTGCGACATAAGGAGAGCAAAGGCAATTTGACTTCTCTTCCTGATTTTTCTCCGAATGAACCCAACCTCTATTCCCCCTCCTCCCCCTCCCTCTCCCCCGTCCTCCGACAAGTGCTAGTGAAAGCTCCCTTAACGAAGCAACACTTGCTTCCAGGGGGGCCGAGTGCTCAAGAGAAACAGGAGACACGGGGGAGGGGGGGGGGG
>NW_020885030.1:153580-189327 GCF_003945725.1 Corapipo altera
GGGGGGGGGGGCAGAGGGCGGGAAGAGGTGAAGAACGGAGGACAAAATGTGGCAGTGGTTCTGTTGCCGTTATGACAAATAGAGTGTCCTTGCTCTATGAAAAAGGTTGAAAATTTTCAAGGTAATATCCTGTCCATTCCCGTTGTCTTTGTCTTTTGCATGGAGAGTTGTACAAGATTTACAAGTTAATATTAGCAAATATGCCTTAAAATTCCCTTTAAGTTACGAGACTGATGAGAACTACACAGCTAATAACAACTTACGATGTGTGTGTGAATGATGGATGACTGAGGTGGCCACCTATGTATGACTGGAAAAAGATTGTGTGAAAGAGAAAAGCTACATGAATGTGTAACTGTGTAAACTTAAAAATACTGTCTGCTGGTGTCAAGATTTTAGAGATGTGTAACATGATTCTGTTGAACCATAGTGACTCCTTATTCTGAATGGTATATGAATTCTTCAAATTCCCACCATGAGTAATTCCACTCTTATGAAAACTGGTGAGGTTTTAGTTATTTCAAGACTAGCCCTGTCTGACTAGCCATATGATTAGGACTGAAGTTAAATAAGAGATTCTTACACAAATTTGGTGTTCTATTTCAGCCTTGTTTCAGAGGCTTATTGAGGTTAAATCTCACGTGGAACCTTTCCCCCGGTCCTGCTCCTTTTTCATGTGTCATGCTGCCCATGGGCTGTAGCTGTGTGGGCTGTGCAGGAGGCAGGGTTGTTTGAACTTTTCTGTGTTTTCCAGGGTTTAAATCAAGGGTTATCGATGTTGCTGCCCTGCTTGATCAGCTTGTTGCGGGGGGGCCCTGCAGACTGTCAGGGCCATCCTACGTCCTTTCTCAGAAACATCAACAGCGTTACAGATAGTGTGTCTCTAGGCCTCCTGATTGGAGAGAAGAGTACACCAGTTATGTTGATCAGTGTGGCCAGGGCTGCAATGTCGTTTCAGGGAGTCCTTGTGTCTTCTTTTCGGGACTCCTCTCATGTGGCAGTTGGCGGCAATATTCATCGTAAAACAGCTAGTCCTTCATCCTTGGGATGTGCCCTGCCTGTGGCAGCTGTGTTTTCAGAAAAATGTCCTCAATGCTTGTGACTACTGCTTGTTCTATACCAGACGTATTGATCACATAATCTGACTGGTGGATGTTTAGCATTGTACGAAGGCAGCATGGGTTAAGTGCTTTGTTAATCAGCCATTCTAGTAGCACAATTGTGAGATTTTGGGATTTTTTGTTCATGTTGCAGTCATTGATGCTAACTGTACGAGGCAGATTTGTGCTATGGTCTCCACACCTTATCCTCCAGTGACAATTCCTAAAGGGACACAAATAGCTCAACTTGTATCTTTTCTGAGTTGTGTTCCCCAAGCAGAGCCTCGTGAGCGTCGGGATGGAAGATTTGGTTCTACTGATGCACCACAAGTCTTTTGGTCAGTGCCAATCTCTGCACAACGTCCACAGCTGACCTGCACTCTCTATGATACTTGAAGCTTGCTGTCAGTTGTCCAAGCAGACGAACTTCTGCATTCGGGACCTGACGTAACTATCATTGCACGGACATCCTGGCCGGCCTCCTGGCCTGTGGTCATGCCAGGGGTTTGGGTTGTGAGACTGGGAGGTACTGCTCAGAATTTTCTTTTAGAACATACAGATCCTGTGTGATTTCAGCAGTGGCTCATACCCACAGAACAGCTGTTGGTGCTGCAACAGCTTGTTAAAGACCAGCTCGATGTTGATCACATTGAACCATCTCAGAATCCTTTAATCACCCCTGTCTTTGTGATAAAGAAAAAATCTGTGAAATTAAGACTGTTGTATGATCTCAGACGGGTGGGGCGGTCATGGTTACCATGTCAGCATTGGTTTATTGACCCCTTCTATGCTTTCTGCTGAATAACCCATTGTTATTATTAATTTGACAGGTTGTTTTTTTTTTTCACAATCCAGTTAGACCCCAGTTATAGAGAAGAAAAAATCACATTTTCAGTTCCATCTATTGATCGTGCAGAACCTTACGAGTGTTATACATAGAAAACCCTCTCCCAGGAAATGAAGATATTCCTATAATTTGTCGGTGGTTTATGATTCCAACATTGTCCCCTGTAATTTTCTGACTGTCTTTTGTAGTCATTATATAGGTAATATTTCTGCTGGCTGTGGCCACTAAGGATCAGTTGGGTGTGTTGGAAGCTGAAACCAGAAAGAGTGTACAATCCTTTGACCTAGTAGTTGCTCCTGAGAAGGTGCAGCGAGAGGAACCCTGGAAGTATTTAGGGTTCAAAATTACACGGAAAGCAGTTATTCCTCAGCCAGTTCAATTGGATATTGATGTCAAGAATTCTTACTGATGTACAAAAGCTATGAGGGTCTTTCAATTGGATTAGGTCCTATTTGGAATTGGTAAACACCCAGCTGGCACCTCTATTTGACCTACTCAAACATTCTGACAATCCTCGGAAACCAAGGGAACTGACTAAAAGAGCAGTTCAAACCATCCAGCAAGTAGAGCAGGTTTTATATTCTAAATTTGTTTCACGAATTGATCATTGCTAAATTGTCTAATTTTTTATTTTTGCAGATCACAGTGTTCCTTTTGGGGCATTGGTACAGTGGTTTGACCATTGGTCGGATCTACTGCACATCATAGAGTGGCTATTTTTTTTTGCCTTATCGGGCTCAAAAAACTGTTCCTGGATTGTTTGAGCTCATAGCTCAAATCATTATTGAGGTTAGAAAAAGGTGTGTAGAGTGTTCTGGCAGAAATCCGGCATGCATTGTTGTACCTGTACAATCTCATTACTTTGAGTGGTGCCTTGAAAACAAATGTGAATTGCAAGATGCTTTAGCTGGGTTCCACAGCCAAATTTCTTATCATTTACCTTCAAATTCCCTTCTTAAGATTTTTTTAGGGAAATTCCAATTGGACAAAAACACTATGCAGCGCAGAGCCCCTCAATGACCTTACAGTCTTTGCAGACAGCTCGAGGAAGACAAGTGAAGCTGCGGTAGCGTGGAAAGCAGAATGTGGATGACGACATCAAATTGTTCATCAAGAGGGTTCTCCTCAAATTATGGGATGTCGAGCTGTAACTCTTGCTTTTCAGTTATTTCCTATTCGATCTTTAAATGTTATTACTGATTCTGCATATATTGTTAATTTTTTACAACGACTCGATCAGGCGGTGTTGTGTTGTCCATCTCCAGGTCTTATTTTTCAAGTTTTGTTTGAGTTCTAGAGAACTCTTTTGCAGAGGCCTGTTCCTGATTTTGTGCTACATGTTCGTAGTCATACCTCTTTGCCAGGATTCTTCACAGAGGGTAATGCCCGGGCAGATGCCCTTGTTTCTGCTGTTGCTTTGGGACCTGTTCCTAACGTTCACCAGCAAGCTGTCTTGTATCATTAGTTTTTTTTTTATCAAGGTGCAGAAGCTTTCAGATGTCGATTTGGCTTGACTCATTCTATTGCTCGCTTAATTGCTGCCTCCTGTCCAGACTCTAATGATGCCTATACTTTTGCCCAGATTGTTGTAATGCCTATACTCTTGTCCAGATTGTCGTAATGCCTATACTCCTGTCTATTTTGGTACTAACCCTCGAGGCCTTAAGACCTTACAGATGTGGCAATCAGATGACACTCATGTCAATGAATTTGGTAATTTAAAGCATGTCCATGTGTCCACTGACATGTTTTCCCATGTGGTGGTTGCTAATGCACATACTAGACAAAAAAACCATGATGTCATTAAACACTTTGGTTGTGCTTTTGCTACATCTGGAGCACCCGTTCAAGTGTGGATGAACAATAAGTTGTCTTATGTATGTAAATCTGTCCAAATTTTCTTTGCTTTGTGGAGGATCACTCATGTTACGGCTATTTCACATTCTTCTACAGGACACGTTATTGTAGAGACAGTGTATGGTGCCCTGAAGCACTTGCTTCAAAAACAGAAAGGGGGAATGAAGGGATAACCCCCTCAGTCTCTAGGCTGGACAAAGCTCTGTATGTCTCAAACCTTTTGACCTTCTCTGGCGATTGTCTTTATTTACCTTCTTTTAGAGTTTCAGGAAAAATATGCTGTGCTTGGCAAAAAGCCTCCTCCAAACTGATAATCTTGTGGTCCCTGTGAGAGCTGAGGACAGAGCTCAGCATGCAGATGCAGAACTTGTCTCTGGTCAATGGTCTGATCCACATGAGTTGATAACTTGGGGAAAGGGATATGTTTGTCTCTACAGATAATAGTCCTCGCTGAATACCTGCACGGTATGTACGTCCTGCTGTTGGTCCTGGAAGTCGTCAGTGCAGTTCCTGACCTGTCAAAGTTCACTCCATGGCATAGTCGAAACATCTGGGTGACGCTAATGAAGGAACTGAACCACAACCTTTTGTGCATCACTGGCGTATCCAGAGCAGCCATTTCACAGCTGTCTTGTTGGTGTTCTTCTGAGTGACACGGAAGCATCTCTCCTGGTGCAGGATGTCATCCGATGGCGTGACTTATTGAAACGGGACTGTCATACTGTGTGCGGGTGTCGTGATCGTGTTGATAACTGGGATGATGTATTGTCTGTTAACACTCCACTTCAAAAGTTAGGTATTTTAGAGTCAATGTTTGTAAAAGACTGTGTGTATTTTAATCATCGTGTAGGTTATGACATCGAAGGAGCACGTGGTGAGTCTATGGTATGGGATGTGTTCCCTGAACTGTCTTTCTATAGAAATAGTTCCTTCTGGTGTTGGTGGGAATCCGACTTGGAGTACTCCAACAGTGAGTGCACCTTGTCGACTCCCTACGGGAGTGTTTCTTCTGTGTGGAGATAGAATCTAGCCAGGAATCCCTGCACAGCCAATAGGGGGACCTTGTACATTTGGAAGGTTGGGGTTGTTGACACCCGCTCACGGACTACTACTTAATCACTTGTTACTCCATCAACGAAGCCGCAGGGCAGTACACCTTAATGAACGGTGTAATGATAACATACTGCTCTGGAATTATGGACAGAGAGTGGCTACTTCCGTAGTTCTCCCTTGGGCAGCTGCAGCTAAGGTCTTAAACACTTTAAATCATATGGCTTGCTGGGTAGCGAAGCAAGTCAATAAAACTTCACAAGTATTGTACCAACTGGCCACTGACGTGAATTCTGTCCGATATGCAACATTACAAAATAGAGCAGCCGTGGATTTCTTACTTCTAGTCCACGGATACGGGTGTCAAGACTTTAATGGGAGGTGTTGTATGAATCTGTCAGATCATTTTAAGTCTATTTATAGAAGCATTGCTGAGTTGCAGGCGGCAACTCAGAAGATCAAAGAAAGCACTGGGTATTTTGGCTTGGAGAACTGGTTTGGCAGATGAAGAATACCTAACTGGTTAGCTTCACATTTCAAAACAGGATGCTTGGTACTGTTGATGGTTGTAGTTGTGTTGCTGATGCTACCTTGTTTAGTATCGTTCCTGCAAAGGGCCCTGCAGGATGCGATGCGAGCGGTCTTTGTGGCGCAATTACAGACAGGGGGAATTGTGGGGTGAAGTAACAGCCCCACAACTGAAGTTTGAGGGATTTGGAGTGTTGCAGAGTGTTGGTCCATTTCCCGAGAGCAGTGAAGCTAACTAGATAGTTCCCATGGACACAGCCTTGAGCTGTGTGGCTGAAGTGCAGGTGCACATTCCTGGCTGTTTTGCAGGAAAATGTTTATAGCATGTATGTATGGGAAAAGGGGAACTTGGCACCTAATAAAAAGCTGCCTGCTCAGCGTAGCGGGCAGACATCCCTTTGTCTCACCATCCTCATGTGTGTCGTCTGTCTTTCTTCCCCCTTCAAGCCGAGGCCCATCGACAGATACCCAGCGACACTTCCTGGCTTAATTCCTGCAAACAATGAGTGATAAGGTCCTGCCTAAAACCATAAAACCACAAAACCACTATCTCCCGTAAACACATGAAGTCCTTTTGCCATGGTTAGGAGAAAACCAGTAACAAATATAAAAACAAAACAAATATAATTTCCCAATATTTGCTTACTTAACATACAACAGTAATTTTATGACATAAGAGACAATACTCACAGACAAAAGCAAACAATACAATTCAGAAACACATGGAATACAGACAGATGGTTTAAAACAAACCTAGATATAATATATTACCAAACTTATAATAATCGCAATTCCAAAACCAAGTCCCAAATCTAGCCACAATGGTAAACCCAAAAACATCTGTACCTTTTTCCAAATCCTCTTAGACTGAGGAATTTGGTGAGATTTTAACTCACAATCAGAAACCTATGCCACTCTCTAATGGGACTTTTAACCCATAGTCAGAAGGATGTAGCCCTTTGCCCAAAATTCCTCTTAGCCCGAGGAATTTGGTATAGCTTTGGTGAGAATTTTAACTCACGATCAAAGCCTATGTATCCTCCCGGTAGGACTCGAACCTACTATGAAAAGGGTGTTGCTCTTGTTAGTTGCTAGCAAGCTTAGAGCCCTAAAAAACAGCGTATGACTTACGGTTTCCTTCCCAAAACCCTAGGGAAAAATAAAAGAGTGCTTTAAAATTTGTATACCTGCGCACAGGATCTTCATCTACTCCCGTGATGATCCAGCGGAGTCTGGGGAGCCTCACCGGAGTAACGTCCCGGGGCGCGCAGAGGGTCCCCGGTTCCAGAGGGCCCTCACCGGCGAGCAGAGATCTGGTCCCGCCTGGGGTGCCAAACTGATTCAAAGAAACCTTTGAACAATCTGAAAAGCACTTTTATTATGGCTGGGGAATGCAAAGGGGCAGGTGTTTTCCCCAGTGCACTCCACTGAGCAAAGGAATACCATAGCTTTTTATACAGTTTGAAAGTAAGTAGAAAGTTTAAAATTATCTATACACACACTCTTTTTACAGTCTGCCTTATCTAAATAGACACTTAGTTTTACCTCCTATTCTTACCATTATAGAGTAGTTACAGAAAGTTTTATCATTTCAAACAGTTTCAGGTTCCCCACCCCTCTCTACGTGCTAAAAAGCCTTCCCTATTCCCTAAGCTATTTTTATCTTAATTGCCCACAGTTTGGGCAGAAACTTTTAAGCAGTTTTACATTTTGCAAAGTCACACTTACATAGCTAAATTAACATAGTTAAATTTTATTTCATTTTCTATTTCAAAAGAAGAGGTAAAGCTACAGAGTCCAGGTAAGAAGCCGGCATGGGAAGCTTAAATTTAAGGGAAATAGATAAAAATGCAAAAGCATTGAGGCAATATTCAAAAGAAACCTCGCAAACCAAGTTACTTGGACCATTAAAATGGATAGAAATAACTATACCAGGATTCCTGCTAAGCAGAATCCTTAGTGTGACTGCTTGGAAAAAATTTGGAGAGATAGCTCGAAAGAAAGCAAAGATAGAAGATGTGGACACCTTAAAAATCTCACAAAGAAACTTAAACTCGTCCACGGAGAAAAACTTTAAAGTTCCTGTTCCCCCCACGAGCCCTAACAGATAAAAAACTCCCCCAGACACCAGGAACGGACAAAGGGGTGGGAGAAAACCGCCTGCAGACCGAGAACCGCGTGCAAACCAAGAGACCCTAACAAAGGACTTGGGCTGGGTTTTGCGCGGGCAGGAGCGAGCACATGGCGCGGATCGCGTGGTTGTTGGGCAGAGACAGACCTTAGGTCCCCGAGGCACTGCGAAGTTGCAGCCACGTGGCGGCCACGCCGCGATTTGGGAGTCGCGGTCTTGCCCACGGCCAGCTTGTCGAGTGTCCTAGTCTTAGGAAGCATGTTAATCCGGTAGACAGAGAACCAACAGAGGACACCAGGGGGGAGTCGGGTTTGCCTCCTCCGAAAAAAAGACAGGCAGTCGTGCAGTGCAGGGACGGAGACCTACCCCTGCGCCCATTGCCTTTGCGCTGTTAAAAAAACCTGCCGCACTCGCTGCACTCCGCAGAAACAATGCGAAAATTCCTTAAATAAGCGCCAGATACAACGCCTGTGGGTGAGCGGGGTTTGAAAAAGCACTGTCCGCGGCACTTGTCAGCATCAGCGGCGCGGGAAGCACGGCTGCAGGGCTTGCACAAGCTCACGACGCAAGATTGCGGCAGCAACTACGCCGAGGCGGTGTGCGGCGGCACGGGGCACGTGAATGCCGGCGGCAGCAGCCGCGGCGACAACGCACAGACTGCGGTACAGAAGCACGGGACGCACAGGCGACGGCCCGGGGCCAGGCGGCGGGGTCGACAGAAAGGCGGAGGCGCACCAGGACCGGGGCGGCGACAAGCCGCTGGGAACCAGGGCGCGCTGGGACCTTGTCGGGGGCTGCCCCGCCGTCCGCAGTGAGGAGGTCGTGTAGTCGAACCCCTGCGCTGGACTCGCCCCTGCCGAGCTGTATTTACCCCCGTGTGGCGTCGGGTTGAAAGTCCCGGCACGCCGGGGCGGGGGGCGAGCCCGGCGAACACCCCCTGCTCAGCCCTGGCCCGGCGCGACAGTCCTGGGGCTGCGGCAAAAACAGCGGCTCTGGCTGCGTGGGGGCTGGGAGGACTGGGGCCGCTCCGAAATACAGATGGCGCGCAGCGAGGTGCAGGGACACGACCAGGCGAGTGCAGCCCGGGACCACGGCAACGGCAGCAGCTCCGGCTGCGCAGAGCTGCTCCAGAGCCGGGACGGGACCGGGGCCACCCGAAACCAGGGCTACCTCTACTACCCGTTCCACAGTGGAGTGCTGGAACCATGCCGAGCCGAAGCAGTGTGAACTGCGAGCAAACGGCAGAGCCCTATACAGGTCTGCCGCGGGAGGGGGGGAGACAGCACGACCATCAGCCGGCACCAGGACCCCGGGGGGGCGGCCCTGCCGTCTGCGATAGAAAATAAACAGCAAAAGCCAGGGCTGGGAGGAACGGCCCCCGCCCCTTGTGCTGAGACAGAGCGGGGCTGAGCTGCCTCTTGCACAGCTCAACCCCACAGCTACAGCGTCAGACTGTGAGCCTCCCGAAATACATACAGAACTAATTTAACTTTGTATCTTCTTGTCTTGAAAACCTTTGGTAAGAACACTGAAGCTTTAAGAGTTTTTTTCTATTTTTCGTTAGTTCCCCAGTGGCTTTGTTTAAATTGTTAAGGTTGTTAAGTGGTTAAAGTTGTCAAGCTTTCAAATGCAGCTGAATAGATGCAGTTGTTGTGACAATGTAGTTAAAATAACGTGTTTAAAAAGTTCTTAAGCAGATACTATTATTCCAAAAAGGTGTGCCTAGTGTCAGCAAAAATGCAAAAATAACTACTTGTGGGTCATAACTGCCTAAGAGACTGAGCTAAAACTGATTATAATTGCTCTAACAAATATCATTCAAGAAATAGAAGTGCAAAATGCTCCAGAGGAAATTCATCAACCCAACAATGGAACAGATCTGCGATGGAGAAGATTGCACAGCATTCAACCTTGAGGTAAAAGACATTAAAATGACTTATATTGCTTTACCTCAAACTCCAGCAAAAGGATAACCTCTCAACCTTCAACTTTGAAGTAAAAGACACTAAAAAGCATAAAATGACTTATATTGCTTTACTTCAAAAAAGCCATTCCTAGACAAAACTGCAGAGAAACTGCGTGTTTGCCTAGCCTCCACATCTGTTTCTACCACAGTGTCCACCTGAGACTATCTAAATGACTATCTAAATTGTTATTAATGTGTTTGTTAAGTTTGTTATTAAAAGCAAAAAGCAGTTGCCAGAGATCGATGGACAAAAGCTGAAAAATTACAACTTGGTCTAGTTGTTTACAAAAGATGCTGAGTTTCAAACTGTGTTAGCATATTGTAATGGTAACTGTTTGTGTATCTTTGAATTTATTGACTTTTGATTTTCTGAACAAGGCTCGCTTGTGGAGCAGGCTGTTGTCAAGAAGCACACTGCACACCAAACGTGTTTCAAAAGTAAAAAAGGGGGGGAAGACATCAGGTAAGACATTATTTAGGTTTGTTAGGCCCATTCCTCATATTAATTCCTTTTCAAAACAGGTACAGTTGCCAGACATGACTACCAGAAGTGACAGATTGAGAAACATGCAACCGATAACCACTTATAAATCTAAAATGTGTAGTTGAAATGTAAAAACATAATAAAAGATCTAAGTATGCATGAGCAAAGGATGACTGAAGTGGCCACTTATGTATGAATGTGAAAGCTCTATAAATGAGAGAAGCTGTGTGGACATATATGTGTGTAGACTTGGAGATACTTTGTGCTTCATGTGCCTTGAACAAATTACACTTGCATAACACAACACTTGTTCTCTAAGGGCCCTTTTCTTGAAATGGAGTTGAATTTCTCCTGGTTGCACAAAATCCCTCAGATAAAGTTGATGCTTCTACCAATTACATGCAGGCCCTCGGATCGGTGGAGTTGTTGTTTATCCCAATTACACATAAAACCTTAGATAGAAAGTTCTAAGTGAATTTGCTTATTACAAATTCTAAAGGTTGCACTGTTTATGAAATTACAGAAGTTGCACTAATAGTAAAGTTATATGAATAGTTTCAATAAAGGCCTTATCATGTTAGGCCCTGATTACATAGATGGTTAAAATAAGTTTAAGAAAAAGGTTAAGAATGATTCTGTTGCTTGTTGTAATGTTAAAAATTGTTCTATCACTTGTTATAAAAAAGAAAGGAGGATATGTAGGAGTCGGGTTTCAGGAAGGGTGCCGAACAGCACCCTGGGAGATGTAGTTTCCCAAGTACTCTATCACATGTGCAGTGAAGTGCCTTGGTGTGATTGGTTGTTAAGGTCACATGGTGGGACATGTTAACCCATATATAAGCTGTTGTCTCATTTGAATAAAAGGATTTGATTGCTGAACCCCCAAGCCAACTGGGTCTGTATGGTTTATTTACTTATATTAATAAACCATACATTATTGCATTACTGTAACATATGAATAACTTTGCTTGTTCAGTGAACATTTGTAACCAATTAGTCTGAAGAATGCATCCTTGCAGCTCAGAAAAACAGGACATCTTCAGCTACCCTTGTTCTTGTGTCTTGGACATTGGTCAGCTATAGCAGTGGTAAGTAGGAGCTATGTGTGCATGTGCTTGGCTCAGCAAGGGGATGGTGTGTCCTAGTTAGAACAACTGTGACCGATTCATCATTGGATGGGTGTAGCCCAAAACTGTGTATTCTATAGCCCTCCATGCCATTTCCCAGAAACTGTTGTCAGTAGAGGCCTGCGAGGTGCCCCCCCCCATGCTCCTGTCCTCATGCCCTTTTGTGGAATTCCCTGACTGAGCACCCTCACACCCTTTTATGGAATTCCCCACTCTGAGGGAAGGATTGAGCATCCTTTTATGGAATTCCCTGCTCTGGGGGAGGGGCTAAGCATTGCTGCCTGAGCTGGAGAATATATAAACCTGGAGTTTCAGAACCTTACCACCTCTCGTGGGATCCAGAGGAGGACTGCAGCTCACCGCTCTCAGCCAGACTGAGACCACCACCCTCAACTGAACTGCAATCACCACTTTGGCCGGACTGCAGCAGCTCTCCCACCAACAGGTTTCTTTTTCCCCTCTCCCTTTGCTTTGGACTCGGGGGGGGCCCAGGGAGCACTGTTTTGTTTGTGCCCTGAGTTGCCAGGTTGTACATTTGGTTTTTGTGTGTTGAGACCAATTGCTTGTCTGTGTAGTTGTGCTTATTGTATTATTTTATTAAATTGTTATTCTGACTTGCAATCTCTCTTTTGAGTTGAGTTCATTTCCCCTGCTGGTTAACTTTTAAACCAGCACATGGTGGTAGCAGAATAGGTAGACTAAGTTACTCTTATTCCTCTGGTGCGAGTTAGAGGAAGGATCATATCCCAGGCTGCATCCAAAGGAGCATGGCCAGCCGGTCAAAGGAGGTGATTCTGCCCCTCTACTCTCCTCTTGTGAGACCCCACCTGGAGTGTACACTAAGTTTGCTGATGATACTAAATTAGGTGGAGCTGTGGAATCCCTTGAGAGTAGAGAGACCTTACAGAGAGATCTGAATAGACCAGAGAGCTGGGCAATCACCAACCATATGAAGTCTAACAAGGGGAAGTGCTGGATTCTGCACCTGGGATGGTGCAACCCTGGATGTATGGACAGACTAGGGAATGAGATGCTGGAAAGCAGTGCCAGGAAAGGGACCTGGCAGTTCTGGTCGATGGCAAGTTGCATCTGCGTCAACAGATTCGAGAGGGCTGACCGTGTCCTGGGGGGCATCAGGCAAAGCATTGCCAGCCGGTCAAGGGAGGTGATTGTTCTGCTCTGCTCTGCACTGGGGCAGCCTCACCTTGAGTCCTGTGTGCAGTTTTGGGCACCACAATATAAGAAGAGTATAAAGCTATTGAAGAGCGTCCAAAGGCAATGAGGATGGGGAAGGGTCTATAGGTGAAGTCATATGAGGAGTGGCTGAGGTCATTTGGTCTGTTCAGCCTGGAGGAGATCGAGGTCAGACTTTATCAGGATCTGCAGCTTCCTCATGAGGGGCAGTGGAGGGACAGGTACTGATCTCTGCTCTCTGGTGACCAGTGACAGGACCCGAGGTAATAGCATGAAGCTTAGTCAGGGGAGGTTTAGGTTGATATTAGGAAAAGTTTCTTCTCCCAGAGGGTGGTTGGGCACTGGAATGGTCTCCTTGGGGAAGTAGTCATGGCACCAAACTTGACAGAGCTCGAGGAATGTCTGGATGTTGCTCATAGTCCTATGGTTTAGTTTTAGGTAGTCCTGCGAGGAGCAGAGTTGGAGTCGATGATCCTTATGGGTCCCTTTCAACTCAAGTCATTCTATGACTAATGTATGAAAACAATACAATTTAACTGTGAGAGCATTACCAAGAGATCTTACAATGCTTTACAGAGGAAATCCACATTACATAGCATGAAATAGAGATACAAGCTACTGAATTGGCTTGCTGAAGGCATCTCAGAGGCCCAGCAGAAGAGGTAAGAACCAAATTTCCAGAATCCTACCCTGATAGTCCATCTATGCAGCAATTTTTTTCTTCCCATGTAGATTACCTTGGATTGTAAAATAGCTGACAAAATAAGATTTTGCTCATCTGCTTATTTGTTCCTTTGCCATTTTGCTCATATGATGTAGTTTAAAATTTTTAAAAGAAACAATTGAATTTGTCTATTTCTCAATTACATCTTACCTTTTTTTTAAAATTACTACCAAATTTGTAGCCCTGTAACTTTGTATATGATAGACTTTCTTAAAATATGGAATAAAATTTACATCCATTATTGATAAAGATTCTTTTCACAAACATTAGAGACAGGAATAACTATTATAACTGTCAGACCCAACTTGCTTTTTAATATGTGCTACAGAAAGCTCCTCTTTCCCATATCTATCTTCCACACAACTAGTATAATAACTTGTGGTTAAAAGTAACTTTCCAAAAGCCTCCAACAGTGGATGTTATTCAGCAGTATGAGGAGGAACAAGCCCCGAGTACAACACCAATTGACTTAGGGACTAAAAATTCATGCATCTATACAATGGCCTTAACCCCTAAAATTAAAATTGAAACAATGAAAAGATGTTCCAGTTATATAAAAGTGAAACAATTAGTGTTTAAGTTCAGGACATTTATTTTTTAATTAAATATTGAAGAAACTGCCATATTTTATTTTCTGCTCTCACTGTATTTTTGAGATTTAAAACTTTTCCATCAGTTAAAAAGAACAAAAACTCAGCTTAATTTGTACTCATAGCCAACAGATGCATTTAGAAATAAATTTTCTCTCTCTCTCTCCTGTTTGTGCCATGGTAAATTAACTTTTAGCTCTGACAAAAGCAAGAGTTTTGTGAATCCTAGAAATGCTGATGTTTTCCTTCATTAAACCTAATGATAGAAGAACTGATTCTGTTATAATTTTTATCTTAGATTTTCAAAGCTGTGGTAAACATTAATGTCATAGAAAATGAGGACTTGCATTTCTACATCATTGGTCTTTGTGTTAGAATGGAATGGAAGAAGATGTTGCAGTAAATAGGATCTTGCAGTGCCAGCTTTTTCATATGCCATTTCCTTTAGAGAAACATCCTTGCTTCATTTTCGTGGGTATTATGGTTTAGATCTTCTTGCTGATTTTTTTCATGCCACCATGAGGTTTGGGGAGGCAGTGCGCAGAGACAGTGGCACACAGTGCCTGGCAGCAGCACCTCCACAGTGGCCCCAAACCCAAGCAACTGCCCAGGGACAGGGATGCTGCACTGCACCCTGCACCAACAGCGACACACTGTGCCAACCACCACTTGGATGACGGCTGTGGAGCGGAGCGGGGGTGGGCAGCAGGGGAGACAGGACTCCTGAAGTGAAAACACAGTGGGAACTTAGATGAGATCCCTTGAAGCAAAGGTCCCACAAGAACTGAGGTGAATAAAAGAAACCAGCAACTCTGCTTTCGCTCTCTTTGTCCTGGTACCTCAGCCCCCGCTGCCGCCGCCTCTCTCACCCCTGTCATGGAACCCAGGAGGTCCCCTGTGACGGTTTAATGAAGCTATGATCCAGTTTGCGTGTACAGAACTGAATGAATTTATTCAACACAACTTTAGTGTATATATAGGGTTTTGGGAAAGAGGGGAAAACATTCCATTCATAGCTGGGGTTAAAGGTCCAGGAAACGCAAGGAGATATTTTTCTTCAAATGGGTAAACACAATCACAATCACAAGGCAGATGGGGCAAACAAAGTGATAAAGGGATTTACCTCTGGAACCTACAAGTCTGCTTAATTAAAAGATAATGTAAGAATTAAAAGATAATGTAAGAAGAAGGCCAATGGCATCCTGGTCTGCATCAAGAACAGTGTGGCCAGCAGGAGCAGGGAAGTGATCCTTCCCCTGTACTCTGCATTGGTGAGGCCACACCTGGAGTATTGTGTTCAGCTCTGGGCCCCACAGTTCAGGAAGGATATTGAGGTGCTGGAGCGGGTCCAAAGAAGAGCAACGAGGCTGGTGAAGGGACTGGAGCACAAGTCCTATGAGGAGAGGCTGAGAGAGCTGGGGTTGTTCAGTCTGGAGAAGAGAAGGCTTAGAGGCGACCTCATCACTCTCTTCAACTACCTGAAGGGAGGTTATAGCCAGGTGGGGGTTGGTCTCTTCTCCCAGGCAACCAACAATAGGACAAGGGGACATGGGCTCAAGCTCTGCCAGGGGAGGTTTAGGTTAGATGTTAGGAAGAAATTCTTTACAGAGAGGGTTATCAGGCATTGGAACGGCCTACCCAGAGAGGTGGTGGATTCACCATCCCTGGAGGTTTTTAAAAAGAGATTGGACGTGGCCCTTAGTGCCATGATATAGTAATTGGAGTTGGATCAGGGGTTGGACTTGATGATCTTGGAGGTCTTTTCCAACCCAATCTATTCTATGATTCTATGATTCTATGAATTTCAGGGAGTGAATGTAAACAGACTTTCCTTGGTTTTGTTTAAATCCCAGAGTTTCTGGTTAATTTCTTATCTCTGCAGTGTCATCAAATATTCCTGCTCTAACAGTCCCCAACTGCTCCTGTTGCCTTTCAACCACCGCTGCCTCACTGCTGCGCGGTGCTGGCTGGAGCTGCACTGTCTGCCCCTGGAGTCCCTGTGTTTTTTCTGCTGTTTTTCAACCACCGGCACAGCTGCCACTTTGTAATGCTTTTCATCCACACCATCTCGGCACCCCCCGCCATCGCTACAACTGCACTGGAGGGACTCGGGAGCCCCCCTTTTTGAACTTCTTCTGTTATCGTTTACTTTGGCTTATTACCAGGTATCCACTAGGCCTGCGCCCACGTCCCTGAGGAGGAAGGGGGGGGGGAAGGAGAGAGGAAACGAAAAAAAACTACGAGAAATCAAAACTGCTAAGAAAGATTATTTATATTACACGAAGATAGGCACTATAGGCAGTATGTATACAAAAAAGAGCTAAAAAAAAGAAAATACTTCCCAAACAAACAATACTTTCTTCCTAAAACCACCTTGCTCGGCAACTGGAAAAGAAGAGAGAGATCTCTTCCTTCCCGGTTGTTTAAATAGCTGGGTTGACATAACATGACGTGGAATATCCTGTTCGTTCCTGGAAAAGGAAGTGCTATTTGACTACACAAACCTATTACAATCTCCACCCCTTATTCCATACCATTTTATGTCACACCCATATCCCCATTATCTGCCTACATCCCGCACTTGTACAGGTCTTGTCTTCTACGGTGGTCTCATCGTTGAGCACCAGCATCAGCTTAGTTCAGGTCTTCCTCGTCTGGTGACTTTTCCTGCAACGTACAACTCAGAATACAAATTAGTTTTTTCCCAAGGTTAAATCTGCTTGAGGCACACACTGGGTTTCCCCATCTTCTCTCATTATCCACCAGGTGTATCCAGGTCCTTGAGCAAAGACAATCCCACGAATGGGCTTGCTTTTACTCGAGGGAGGGTTAACCCAAACTGCTTTACCTAAGATACCTCTCAAGTGAATTACTGTGACTTTGTCTCCATCCACAGTGTGAAGGGGCTCTGTTTGGGCAGGAACCTCTAGTGTTGACTAACCAAGTGGCTTTTGCTAGGTGCTGATCCCAGTTTTTGAAAGTCCCCCCACCCAATGCTTTCAAAGTAGTTTTCAACAATCCGTTGCATCACTCAACTTTTCCAGTGGTTGGTGCATGATATGGGATATGATATACCCATTCAATGCCATGTTCCCTGGCCCAAGTAGTAATAAACTGTTTTTGAAATGAGTCCTATTGTCTGACTCAATGCACTCTGGGGTGCCGTGTCACCACAGTACTTGCTTTTCAAGACCCAGAATGGTATTTCGGGCAGTTGTGTGAGGCACTGGATAAGTCTCTAACCATCCAGTGGTTGCTTCCACCATGGTGAGCACATAGCGTTTACCTTCGCGGGTCTGTGGCAGTGTGATATAGTCGACCTGCCAAGTCTCTCCATATCTATACTTATCCCAGCGTCCACTATACCATAGGGGTTTCACTCTCTTTGCTTGTTTAATGTCAGTGCATGTCTCACAGTCATGGGTAACCTGGGAAATAGTGTCCATGGTTAGATCCACCCCTCGGTCTCGTGCCCATCTATAGGTGGCATCTCTGCCCTGATGGTCTGAAACATCATGTGCCCAACAACTCTCCCTTATGCTACCAATCTAGATCTACCTTGGACACCTTGACTTGTGCAGCTCAGTCTACTTGTTTGTTGTTGTGATGTTCATTAGCTCAGGTTTTGGGTACGTGGGCATCTGTGGGAGGCGTGTCTTAAGGCACAAGGGATGTGCCGGGGTAGTGAAGCCCAAGGGAGCATGCGCTGACATAGGTAACTCCATTGGCTAAAGAAGTCACATGGTATGTAAGGATAAAAGAGTGCAGATTTTGAAATAAAGTCTCTTTGTCTCACCACCACACGAGGAGCAGTCATTCCTTGTTATACAAGGACTTGTGCCCACAACACATGGTACCCAAACAGGGACTTTTTAAACTTATATTAAGTTAATTAGATTATCCTGGATCAGGTAGAACACGTGATAGATTCCGGTTATCGAGTCTATTATTTTGACTTGGGAATCTTTTACCACAAAAAACGTAGACGTCTTTAAAAACCGTTGTCTCAGTGGTGTCTGAGAAACGGAAAGTTAGTTCAGGAGCTCCCAAATTAGAAAAGTGCACAGGAACGAGAAGAAGAACGAAGAAAAGAAGAAGCTGACAGATCGAAGCGGTCGGAGCAGGTGAACGAACTCCAACTTACTCCAGAGCGGTGAGTCAAGATGAACGCAGCGGCACACCCACGCGGTAAAGACTTTTCCCTGATCGATGTGGCGCGCCGCAGCTCGGAGATCCGGGTCGCGGAGCACCTTGAAACCTCCAGGGGAAGCCCCGCTACTAGCCGCTCGCCACGGTTCGGCCGTGTGCGTTAAAAAGGCGGCGCCGCTGCTGTCGCATTCCAACATCCTCAGCGACTGCCAGCCCCGCGAAACTTGCACCGGTTCCTGCCCGGCAGAAACCACCGCAGCTCCCTGCCTGCCTGCCGCTCCTGCCAGCCCCGCAGTGCGCTTAAAAACCACCGCAACCCCACCGCGCAACATTTAAACCGCGCCGGGACTTGCCGAAAGCGCCGCACCGCACTTTCCCGCTGCAGCGTCCAACCCCCGCACCACCCGGCGATCTGCGAGGACCCCGGAGCCACTGCCGCCGCTGCCGCCACCCACCGCTGCCGCCGCCGCGTTTGCCGCAGAACAGACCCCGTGCCTGCCAACCGCCACCAGCGCCCGCCGCCACATGACTGACACCGCTGCCGCCCCACTCGCCCGCACCGCCAATCCACCGCCTGCCGCTACCCGACCGACGTCGAGCCGACCAATGCCAGCCGCCGAGCCAGAACCCGCCGCCTGACCCCCACGAGCTCTGGTACCGGCGCCGCATCCCGCGGGGACCGCTCGCAGCCTGCACCAGGGACACCAGCCGCCGACACCGGGACACCACAACCCAACCTCGCAAACCCAGTCGACAGAGAACTGGGACAGACCAGTAAACAGACAGACCCTCTTCAGCAGTTCACACTCACAGCGCCGAGACTCAAAGGTAAAATGGGAAACTTTTTCCCCACTGAGGTATCACAGGACACAGACGCACTAGCCACCCTGCTAAAACCCTATCGCATACAGGCTACAAGGGCGGAATTAACAGAGTTGGTATGGTTCATTAAAGTAGCTGTACCAGAACTGCCTCTGGAGCCGTTCGTGATTTAACTACGGGGAAGGGAACCGTGAGCCCAAGGGACACGGGTCAGCGGGAAGGGACGGGGCCTGAGATGCGAGATTCCAATTCGTGGGATCACCGCAGGGGGCCCCGTAATGGCGATGGGGGGGCTAACCCAGCTTATTTGCAAACCCATACCGCGGATGATCCCCCACCACGCACCCAGGGGCGGGCACTGCCATCTCACCCGCCACGCAGACCGGAGAACCACCCATCCTTCCCCTCCCCCACGTCATCCCCTCCACCCACCACCACTCCCCCACAGGGAACCGGGTTTACCGGGGCTACCGGGGGGGAGGAATGGGGGGATGAGGAGGGGGATTTCGGGATGGCTCTGCCGGGAGGGGACAAGACAGCATACGGGGAAGGATCGATTGATAGGTGGGGTTTGTGTAGAGAGGAGGCATTGCGAATAGGGGATTTGCAAGTAATAAATGCATGCCCCGTCATTATTGGTCCACACCAAAACCGCTGATTTCAGTCCTTGCCACATGAACTAACTAAAGAGCTGAGACAACTAATAAGAGAAACAGGCATATCTTCCCCTAACACACTTGCATTTTTAGAAACACTGAACTCCACATACATTTTCATGCCACACGACTGGAGAACTCTGTTAAAAATAAGCCTAACTAACACCCTCCCCAAATCTTCGTTCGCGAAGCCTAGTCATGAACTAACACCCAGTACAATGTATGGCTGAACGATTTTAGAGAAATCTGCTCCACTTATGCTAATGACCCACAAGCAGGGGTAACAACACACCAACTCACAGGGGAGGGTAACTACCGTTCCATAGACTCACAAACCGGGTACAATAGGGAAATATATGAAGTTATAGCAAAACATGCAATGCGGGCAATGAGAAAACTACCCACATCAGATAAAGACACCAACTTGTCATTCACAAAGATAATGCAGGGCCCAACAGAACCATACGCACAATTCCTAGATCGACTGCAATCTGCCCTAGATAGGCAGATTGAAAACGAGGAAGCCAGGGAAATACTTAGCAGGCAACTGGCTTTCGAAAATGTGAACCCTGATTGTAAAAGAGTTCTGCAGACCCTTCCTAAAAGGGAAACCTGTAGCATTTCAGAACTGGTTTGTGCCTGTCAGGGGGCTGGTTCTTTGACACATCAAACTGATTTACTGGCAGTAGCACTGAGTGCCCAATTAAGAGCATAGGAGGGTGCCAGACCCAGAAATGGTTGCTACATTTGTGGGGCCCCCGATCACTTTCAGAGGGATTGCCCTAGGAAACCCCTAGCAGTGGCACCCCGCAAGCACCCAAAAGCAAGAAGGGTGCCAAAAAACTGGAGGTGAGGGGCGCTGTCCCACGCCCCGATGCAACAGACAAATGTGACACAGGGGAACAGGCTGGCAATTTGTGCCCCCCCACATCAACCAGCACTCTGTGCCCCTCCACCCCAACCAGCGCTGGGCTGGACCTATCCAACAGGGACACAGTCTTGATAACTTCCACTGAAGTAGTGCTAATCCCGACTGGACGTTGGGGTCCCCTTAGCCCAGGGGTACACGCACTGCTGATTGGAAGGTCCTCCACCACCAGAATGGATTTATTTGTGCTGCCCGGAGTGATAGACTCAGATTATCATAGTGAGATTCTAATAATGACCTGGACCCCTTCACCCCCCTGTTTCATTCCAAAGGGACAGAAGATTGCTCAACTAATCCCCTTCTACAGTGCGTCACCTGCAGGGGAGGGGGGGAGGGAGCGAGGTTCAGGGGCCTTTGGCAGGACAGGACACCCACAGGTTTACTGGGCAGCAACCATCACAACCACACAGCCGCTCATGACGTACCAAGTTAATGGGCACAGATTTACAGGCCTTGTAGATTCTGGAGCTGATATTTCCATCATAAAAGACTTCGAATGGCCGCTTGACTGGCCTACTGTTTGCCCAGTTGCAACCATTCAGGGGGTGGGAGGCACACAAAGGCCCAGACAGAGTGCCCAAGTACTCACTGTCTTGGGACCAGAGGGACAAATAGCCAAAGTAGCTCCCTTTGTTGCTCCAATTCCTTGTTCATTGTGGGGGAGGGATGTACTTGGACAGTTTGGGACAGTCATGCAAATTCCTTCTGCAAACAGCCAGGTTTTTCAATAGGGGCCATTGGTCAACCGTCCCAAGCACCGATTAAGCTAGTCTGGAAAAGTGACCAACCAGTCTTGGTAGACCAATGGCCTATGAAAAAGGAACGGCTTGAACATTTAAAAAGGCTTGTAAGAGAACAATTAGAAGCAGGACACACTGTGCCAACAAACAGTCCCTGGAATACTCCTGTGTTTTGCATCCCCAAAAAGAGTGGCAGATGGAGGATGCTGCAGGACCTCAGAGCAGTTAACGCAGTCATAGAGTCGATGGGAGCATTGCAACCAGGGTTGCCCTCACCTGCTATGCTCCCAGCAAATTGACCACTAATAATAATTGATTTAAAGGACTGTTTCTTTACCATCTTTCTACACCCCGAGGATGCGCCAAGGTTTGCATTTTCCATCCCGGCATTGAACAATGCACAGCCCATGCAAAGGTATCACTGGGTTGTCCTTCCTCAGGGGATGAAAAACAGTCCTACAATATGTCAAACAGTAGTGGCAAACGCTATTCACCCCATCAGAAAGCATTTCCCCTCTGCAATAATCTACCAATACATGGATGACATTTTAATTAGCATGGTCACAGAACATGAACTGCAAATTGTTGTTACTGCTTTGACTGATGCTGTCCAAGAAACCGGGTTGCAGGTTGCAGCAGAGAAAATCCAGCGATCTCAGCCCTGGAGCTATCTTGGATGGAGGATTACACAACAAGCCACTGCAGCTCGAGGTAAAAGACACTTTAACCTTACATGAGTTGCAAAAACTCCTGGGAGCTATTAATTGCTTAAGGCCTGTCCTAGGCTTAACCACAGAGGAACTACACCCTCTCTTTGTATTGCTAAAGGGGGACTCTGACCTAACGTCTGACAGATCTCTCACAGCAGAGGCAAAGCAGGCATTAGACATTTGTGCCAAGGCGATAGAAAATAGGCAGAGCAGGAGGAAAAATCCTGAACTGCAGATCTGCCTGGCCTTAGTTCCCAGCAGGTACCAACCATTTGCAGTCTTGTTTCAGTGGGATCAAACTGAGAAGGACCCACTACTAATTCTAGAATGGTTATTTCTGCCCCACACACCACCTAAAACTGTATGGACGATTAATGAAATGTTTGCTAAGCTTGTCATTAAAGGCAGAGGACGACTACAGGAACTGGACGGAAGGGATCCTGCCATCATCTACATCCCGGTCACGAAGCACAATTTGGATTGCATGCTGGCTGAGGACGCAGGATTCCAAGCTGCCTTGGCAAGTTTTGATGGCGACATTTCAGTCAATCTCCCTAAGCACAGACTTTGGGCAGAAATCAGTAATTTACCTTTAAAACCCACAACTAGATGCAAAAGTGAGCCAGTAAAAGGACTCACAGTCTTTACAGATGCATCTGGGAGAACACAAAAGGTTGCAGTGACTTGAGTAAATCCTGATACAGGACAATGGGAATGAGAGGTACAGACCATAAACCAAGGCTCTGTGCAGGTTCTGGAACTAGCTGCCTTGGGAAAGTTTTCTGAACAACCTGTTAATATTGTTACTGATTCTTGTTATGCTGCAGGGTTAGTTTCATGTCTGGAATGTTCGTTTCTTCGAGATGTTTCTAACCCTCATCTGTTGTTTGAAATGCGTTCTATTTGGTTTCTTGTCAATCACAGAAAGTTTGATTTTTACATAATGCACATCAGATCTCACACTGACATGCCAGGACCAATAGCTGAAGGGAACCAGGAGGTTGACAAAGCAGCAATGTTTAACACAGTACCCAGAACCCTAGAGCAAGCAAAATTGTCCCATTCATTTTTTCATCAGAATGCACGCTCTCTAAAGAGACAATTCAAAATAACAATTAATCAGGCTCGAGACATCATATTGACTTGTCCAGATTGTCAAAAAATCACCCCCATGCCATCTCAGGAAGGCGTTAACCCCAGAGGGTTAATGGCAAATGAGATCTGGCAAACAGATGTCACACACATCCCCGAATTTGGCACCTTAAAATATGTACATGTAACTGTAGACACACATTCACAATACATAACTGCTACAGTACACACAGGTGAGAAAGCCAAGGATGTAATAAGACACTGGCTCAGTTGTTTTGCTACCCTTGGCACCCCAAAACAAATCAAGACCAATAACAGACCAGTGTATGTCTCTGAAAAGGTAAGAAATTTCCTATCAGAGTGGGGAATTTCACATATCACAGGAATCCCACACTCACCTACCGGACAGGTAATTGTAGAAAGGGCACACCGCACACTGAAAGAAATGTTAGCAAAACAACGAGGGGAGGAGAATCTATATAGTCCGCAAGAACATTTGTGGAAAGCCACATATGTTATCAATTTTTTAAATTGTGACAGTGCTGAAAGAAGTAGGTATGAGAAGCAGCACAAATCTCAGGCATTTGCCTCTCCCAAGCCACTAGTCATGGTAAAGGATTTGATTTCGGGACAATGGACAGGACCTCTAGACCTTATGACTTGGGGGAGAGGTTACGCTTGCGTGGCAACAGGAAAAGAACTGAAGTGGATCCCCTCCAGGTGTGTAAAACCCTATTTAGGTACACAATCACAGCCACAGGAACCAGATAACGCAGGAGTTCAAAAAGAGTTATGTTTATGTTCAAGTTTATATTAATGAATGACCAATGTGGTAACAAGCAATCTACAAAATATCGGTGCATGTATGAGAGTGAGTGAATGACGACCGTCAGTGAATGAGAGGAGTGAATGAATAAAAGAGTTGTGTGACTGGACAAATATTAAAACACAAAACACCTCACAAAACCACGTTACCTCCACCACAAGGTCACTTTAAAAGAATTGAGTTTTGCTAAGCTTACCCTGTTTTTTAAATAAAGTATGAAATCCCCAGTTATTTAAAAACCCTCAGGTTAATAAAGGTTATAGTTTTATGCATGGTTGGGCTAAGACCCTAAGTTAATAAAGTAATTTCTCCAAGTTGCACTACCCTATAGGAATATAAAAAAGTTTTAAAAAGGTTTACAATAGAAGTTAAGAAGTCGAGCAAGCGATGTGTTGGGTCATTGCAAACCTTGGTAGTTTACAATGTTCTGATTGTTTGCACTGTTGTTTGCACTGTTGTTTTGCACTGTTTTCGTGACTTCTTTAGATAATTAAGGGAGGGGATGTGTGGGAGGCATGTCTTAAGGCACAAGGGATGTGCCGGGGCAGTGAAACCCAAGGGAACATGTGCCGACGTAGGTAACTCCATTGGCTAAAGAAGTCACATGGTATGTAAGGATAAAAGAGCGCAGATTTTGAAATAAAGTCTCTTTGTCTCATCACCGCACGAGGAGCAGTCATTCCTTGTTATACAAGGACTTGTGCCCGCAACAGGCATCTACATGGCAGACTCTCACAGTCAACTTCTCAACCTGAGCAGCAGTCTTGCCATAAATCAGCAGCCCAGATGGGTTTTCCTCTACTCTTCCAATTAATCTTCTTCCACCAATCCAGTCACCCCCACAGAGCATTGGCCATCATCCATGAGTCGGTGCAGAGGTAAAGCCTTGACCATTTCTCTCATTCAGCAATATCCAGGGCCAATTGAACGGCTTTGAGTTCTGCAAATTCACTCGATTCACCTTCTCCTTCAGTAGCTTCTGCCACTTGTTGGGTGGGACTCCAGACAGCTTCTTTCCACTTCTGGTTCTTCCCTACAATATGGCAAGAACCATCAGTGAAGAGGGCATAACGTGTTTCTTCTTCAGGTAACTGATTGTATGGTAGAGTTTCTTCAGCCCGATTCACTTGTTCTTTTTCCTCCTCATCAGCCAGACTCACGTTTCCACCTTCATGCCAATTTGTTATGATTTCTAGGATTCCAGGGCGATTTGAGTTTCCGATTCGGGCACGCTGTGTAATCAAAGCAATCCACTTGCTCCATGTAGCGTCAGTGGCATGATGGGTAGGGGGCACCTTTCCTTTGAACATTCAGCTCAGCACCAGTAGTCGGGGTGCCAGGAAGAACTGTGTTTCTGTGCCAATTACCTCTGAGGTTGCTTCTATTCCTTCATAAGCTGCTAGGATTTCCTTCTCCGTGGGGATGTAGTTGGTTTCAGATCCTCTATAGCTTCAGCTCCAGAAACCAAGTGGTCAGCCTCGGGTCTCACCAGGCACTTTTTGCCAAAGGCTCCAGGAGGGACCATTATCCCTGGCTGCAGAATAAAGCACATTTTTCACATTTGGTTCTGTCATGACTGGTCCAAGGGCCACGGTGTGTGCAATCTCCTGTCTAGTTTCCTCTCTGCTTCTCTCACATGGAAGTGGAGGTGGAAGTGCCCCCGTTCCCTCTAACGAATCACTGGCTATTTGTCTTGCCTCCCTTTCTTCTCTTGGAGGCGCAGACGGGGTAGATCCTTCTCCTTCTTCCTCCCTTACTAATCATGGAGGTAGGCCTGTAGGTCCTGCAGAGCTCCTTATCCATGTCTTCCTTTTCACTACAGGGGCAATAGTGACTTCAGATGTCATGGTTTCGGTCCCTGTCTCAGTCATAGTCTTTTTAGAATATTGAACAGCAGCTCAGTAGGCACAGGTCAGGCCCCAGTGCAGGGTGAGAAGTTGCTGGTTTTGATTGGGGTAGGCAAGGCATCCTTCCATCAAACGACATGTCAGTTTGTTGGGGTTGAATACCTGTTCTGGTGTGTTATAGGTTAGAAATTCAGGAGAATTTTTCTTCCCCTGCTCCACTCTAAGAAAAACAGAGTGGGGGGAAGGGAGTCAATTAGTTTTACAAAAGATCTGGCCGAATTCCTGGCTAATGGGACATCAGAGAGACTGGGGAGAGAGGGGAGGAGTTTTGGGAGGGGGTGGCTGGCTCTGTTGGGAGGGGAGAGATTCAGATGACTGGGTTCTCTTTCGAGGATGGAGACAGGGGTATTTGGGGAGAAGGTCTGGAAGCCTGTTTGTCTGGTTTCCCATCCTGGTCAACCCTGACTGCTGACTTCAACTTGCCCGTGAGCTGTCTTTTGTCTCCAACCCGGACCTGCTGTGTTTTTATCGGAGAGTCTCTGTGCTCGCTGGGAGAAAAGGAGAAGCTTTTTGGGGCGCCATCAACTGAGAACCACAGTGAGTCCTGTTGGGGGGTGAACTGTTTTTCCTTACCCCTTTTCCTTCCATTGGGGGAAGGGTCCCCCATCTTCTTTTCGGCTCCTCCCGCGACCTGAGACCAACACCCCACCCCCACCCCTCTCCTCGCGTGGTGACCACCAGAGCCCAACAGCGCCCCTTGCCGACCACAACAGAATACTGCAGGTCCTACACCTTCAGCGATCCAACAGCGTCCCCTGCAGGTCACAATTAGGACTGCGCTAAAGGACAGAGAAGTATTCATTCAGACTTTTTTTTCTAGGACTACTGTCTAGTTTTTTTTGTGTTCTGTTACTGGTTTTGCCAACATACATATATCTTTTAATAAAGTGTTGTTATTTCTACTGGGTTTTTTTCCACACTTCCTCGATTAAAGCCCCTTAATTTTGAATTTACAATTGCTGAGAGAGAGGAGTTTGATCTATCTCATAACTCATCCTCTTTAGCAAACATTCTAGTCTCCTCAGACTGAGACATGGTGTGAAGTCCCAAGCAACAGGGGGTGTTAGACGCCCTAAGAATCTGCCCAAATTCATCCACATTCCTTGCCACCCAGGAACTGACCCCTTTAGAGAACATCCCAGTAAATTCTCTCTTGAAGTTGGTTTTGTCCTAGCACAAGATAACAAAAACAACACTACCTTCCCCATAATGTTTTAAGAGCATTGGTTAAAAGCAGTAATATTGTCAAACAACTCAGGTACGGATTAGTAAGGATTGTGGGTGCTTTCATTACCAGACCCTCTATGTCAAAATCAAGAAGAGAAAAAAGGTTGATTTCTTTCCCTTCTGTGTTTTTTAAAGGGTAAGTTCCACACCCTATCAGAACTGCTTGTAAAATTACAGGTATCCCAAGAACTGGGCGAATTGCCATGTTTTTGTCATATGTTCGCGGCTTAGTATAAACAAACAGATAAGTGAGGCAGTTATTTTATAAACAATCCTTCTTGGCAGTTTTTCCGGCCAATGCACCAAAATTGTTATCGTTTACTTTGGCTTAACACCAGGTATCCACTGGGTCTGTGCCCACATCCCTGAGGAGGAAGGGGGGGAGGGGGGAAAGGAAAAAAAACTACGAGAAATCAAAATTGTTAAGAAAGATTATTTATATTACACAAAGATAGGTACTATAGGTAGTATGTATACAAAAAAGAGCTAAAAAAAAGAAAATACTTCCCAAACAACCAATGCTTTCTTCCTGAAACCACCTCGCTTGGCAACTGGAAGAGAGAGATTTCTTCCTTCCCAACTGTTTAAATAGCTGGGCTGACATAACATGGCGTGGAATATCCTGTTCGTCCCTGGAAAAGGAAGTGCTATTTGACTACACAAACCTATTACATCTTCACATGTCACCTGCCTGGTACGGCAGTGGTTCTGTGATCACGTGACTGCACCAGGACTGCATTGTCACTGAGGTGGCATGGAGGTGAAAGAGTGATTTTTGGGTGACATTTTCTCTGTTATTGTTTGGTTGTTGTTTTGTTCTGTTTTGTTCTCTGTTTTAGTGAAACTATTATTTAATTTCTACACTTTGCTTGGAAGTCTTATAATTTCAAATTTACAGTAATTTGGAGGGAGGGGTTTCTATTCCATCAGAGGTCCTGCCTCCTAGCATACATTGTCTTTAAACCAAGACAGTGGGGGAAAAAAAAGAAAAAACAAGTGGACCTGTCAAGGCTTATGGATTGTTCTAGAAGTTTGAGATGTTAGATTTGTTTTTTATTTTCTTCCCATGAAAACCTTAGAGAGGAAATTTCTGAATAGTGAGGACAAGACCAAATGGCCATTTCGTCTTTATTTAAAGTTTCTTGTTGATGGAAGATTAAATGTCAGTAAAAATTAGAAATGAAGTGTCGCCGGAACAGAGAGATTTCTCTGAACAATTTTTCCTGCACTCTGTAGGCCTTGCTTGCCATGGAAGTGACAACCTGTATTGTTTATACTTATAGACTGTGTGAAAATATGTGATGTTTATACTTGTTAGCTGTGTGTCTAATTATAAGGTTTGAGAACATAATATGTTTATAGTAAGAAAACCTTGAGAACCTAGAGATAAAAGTACACCTGCAGATCTAGGAAAACCCCTAAAAGCAGATTAATTAGAAAGAGGTTTCTATGCCAAGGATGATTTCAGGTCGCATGGACAGAGCCTCAGATCCAATAAACTGAGAGCATGAGACGCGTGCACAAACTGAGCTATCCAATCATCTTGTTGTGAGCATGTACCCTGAGCAAATTAAACTGTATAAAAGTTAACTGATTTGAATAATAAATTGGACATTGCTTTGATCACATTGGTCGTGTTGCTATGTCTCTGAGCCTCCACATCGATAATGAAGATAATATTTCAAGAAAAAAAGCACCTGGTATTAATTCCTTGGTAATGCTTTTGGCTTCCATATCCCAACATGTCCCATGTAGGTGCTGCTGTCATAACCTTCATGATTTAAGTATACACAGTGAAAGAAACCCTACTCACACAAACAAGGTTGTTCACAATTCCTGAGCCAAAGGTCCATGACATCAGCTGGAAAAAGGTCTTTGTTAATATCAGTCTTTTCTGGGTCAGACTAACAGTGTGTTAATTTGAGGTACCTTATGCACACTAGTATAGCTATTTATGCAGATCACATCCATTTATTCAGAAGACATCATATCCCTGCAGAAGTCCAGTTACATTGGCATAACTTCGGGGTTTTTTTCTCATGTAAGCCAGATGCAGAATGTTATATTAAATTGTCTCTTGAATGGTTTGTTTTGTGCATGCTTCTGTGGAAACAAACTTCCCTGGTGGTGTGTCACAGACTGGTTACATTGGTTATCTGAACTGGGTGACTAGGTACCTAGACTCAGTGGGGTTAATTTTGCTACAGAGGTATTTGTTTAAATCTTTGCACACTATTTCTGTTCCTATCCCCAGTAAACATTTTTTACTGGGGGAAAACTAATCTAGAGTATTGAAAATTGTATCTTAAATTTATGGTTCTAATCAGTGAAACTTTTCTTTGGAACAACCACACAAAAATGCACAGGAACAGGGGAAAACAGTGGAAGATGAAATCTGTTGGAAAGTCACCAAGGGATTCATAATTTTTCACAATATAATGGTTCTTCATGGGTTTTCAACTGAAAGATTCATAATCTAATGTTCATGCTGTTGTGGTTTAAGCCCAGTTGGAAATTAAGCACCCGGCAGCTGCTCACTCAACCCCCCTCTCTCTCCCCCACCTCGGTGGAATGGGGAGGAGAATCAAAGTAAAACTTGTAGATTGAGATAATGTGGGAATTGATATGCATGCAGATAACTGCAGGCACCAGGTTAGGGCTAAGGTTTTAAGGAAAGGTTTATTTTCAAAGTCAGAAACCCTAATACACTGCAATACATCACTGAATGCTCATGTAGCAGGCAGAAAAAGCAAAGCAGGAAACCTGTTTTGGTGTTTTTATAACAACACCTTTTGCATGTGCATAACTTTTCAAGGTTGTATTCTCCCCTGTGTTTTATGGCCTGCCTGACTCCCAGCAGGGGTTCCTAGGCATGTCTGTGAGAATCTTATCTCTCCTTGAAGCAGGGGAGTAACTTCTCTACAGACAGACAGACAGAGAGAACATACACAGCCCCATTTGTGAGAAAGAACTCTTTCCAACGCTGGGTCTTCCCTAACTGCAGATGCTTCCCTGAGTGAATACTCCTCTTTCCCTCCTCGCCAAAATCTTCTCTTACAGATAAGAACTGTTTAATAATGGAAAATAAAGTAAAATACAGTAATAATGGTAAATGTTTAAAATAATGATAATAAAATGGGAAAAAATACAGTTGCTCACCACCCGCTAACCGATGCCAGACTCCCACTTCCCAAACTCATATCAGTTCCACTTCCGTGTAATTCCCTGTAGTGGGTTGACCTTGGCTGCAAGACAGGTGCCCACCAAGCCACCCTATCACTCCTCTTCCCAGTCAGGCAGGGGAGAGAGAATAAGATAGCATAATGGTTGCTCAGCAAGCAGCCATTGGAAACAACGTATGCCCCCTCTTCCTGATCCTTTCCTTAGCTTTTATATCTGAGTTGATGTCATGTGATATGACATCCTACTCATCCCCTGTTAAACTCACTTCAGACTCTAATACCGATAACTCCTGGCATCCCCCTGTCAGTCCAGAGATAAAATAGGTTCTGCACTCCTGTATCTTGATGGCATCACTGTGCACTGTGCAGCAGTATCCACCAAAGCTCTATACCTCTGTGGACATGATGTGCCAGGTTATTGAATCCATAGTCCAGTAGGCCCAGTCATCCCTTTCCTCCTCCTGGCTGAAGGTAGGTATCCTCTATTCCTGTTCCTGGTCAGAGCACTCAGTCTGACCTTTGCGATGCCAGACCAGAAGTCCCCTCACCAGGATTAAAGGAGGCGATTTCAGTCCTTTTACATCTGGGAGATCACTGATTGCTTTCTTGTGTCTTTGCGGCGACTACATGGACAGTTTTCTTGGGTGACCCCTTCTTAACAGTTCTCTTCCCTCTCAGTTCATGTACCTGAGCTTCCAGCTTAGAGGTGGGTTCACCATCCCACTTCTTCATGTCTTCCCCCGGTCACGCAGAAAGAACCAGAGTTCACCACGTGGTCTGCACTTGGGGCTTCCTTTCCCTCTGACTGGGGCAGGAGAGGACCAATCTCTTGGGCTGCCCCTGAGAGCTGAGGTGCTGGCCTGTGGGGATGAGGAGGTGTCCAGGGTTTCCTCTACATTTTGGAGCCAGGAGGACATCAGACGGCAAACAGACAACACTGCACACACCAGCACTGTAAGGTCCAAGAAAAACCCCCGTTTAACAGATAAGATATTATGGTACCATTAACAGCACCTCGAGCTCACAACGACACAAGGGACAAACAACACAACTACCATGAGAACGACAAAAACATGGGGTGACAGCTACACTCTCTAGCCTGCCCTCCCCACAATACAGTGGCACAGCCCCATAAACTGGGTGGGTCCCACTTTCCCCTGGCAGTGGTGTGTTTCACATTCAGCATCCCATCCTCATCACCAGAATTATGTAGCAAGGAGATTGCCGAAACTGAAACCAGTACACCCCTGAAAGTTCAACAAAACAACATTTATTACAAAGAAGTAGCAAACAAAATGAGAAACCGAGAGACAGGAAAGAGAAGGGAAACAAGCACCCAAGACAACCCCCCAGTCACTCAGGCGTTACTTACGAGGTTGTCTTACCAACCCCAGAATGCTTAGAATTCCCCATAGCAGAAGTTGCATCCTCGGAGAGTCAGCAGGCTCACATGATAGCAGGCGTCCCTGCAGAGGTAACGTTGTCCTCCATGTGAAGCTTGAATCTGCTCCCAGCAAGAGCTGTCTACTTTTTATACAATTAACCTATGACGCTGTAATAGGGAGAGTTCGAAGGATACTGAAACTGAAACCATAACACCATTGAAAGCTCAACAAAACCCAATATTTATTACCAAGAGGTGGCCAACAAAACAAACAAACCCGAGAGAGAGAGAAGGAAAATAAGCCCTCAGTACGACTCCCCAGTCACCCAGGTGTTGCTTATGAAGTTATCTTACTGATCCAGAATGCCTAGAATTACCCATAGCAGAAGCAGAAGGAGAGTCAGCAGGTTCACAAAAATAGCGGGTGTCCCCGTAAAAAAAGTCAACATTGTCCTTTGATGTGAAGCTTACTCCCCTCCAACAATGAGCTAACTGCTTTTTATACAATTAACTGCTGATGTCTACCTAGGCAGGTGTGACCAGCACCGCCCAGCTAGAAGCCCTCAGTCCCTCCCTTCGTTATGCAAGTAACATCTCTTCTGCGCATGCGTGGCTACTCTGGGATTTCCCCTGAGCATGCGCATTATACCTCAGGGGTCTTATCTAATTGAGTCTGGGGGGTTTACTTCATCATTCTCCTCTTCAATTTCTCCTTCAAGTGCCCTTGAAAGGCTATGAGCCAATCATAAAACAGCAATTAATTTCAGTTTATTAAAGAAGATTGTTTCAAGGACAAAGTTCCCATTTATCAGTGCTTGTTTTCTCATAACTTGGCAGGAAAAAGATAAACTCTCTCAGGTGGCTGGGCCAAACACAGACCAAAAGTATCAGCGTAATTAAGCCCTGATACAGACGTCTACCTGGGCAAGTGTGGCCGGTAACACCCAGCTAGAGGCCTTTGGTCCCTCCCCCCGTTATGTAAACGGTACACCTTCTGCGCGTCCGTGAGTACATTGGAAAGTCCCCTGTGCCTGCGTGCTACACATCGGGAGTCTTTTCTAAATGAGTCTGGGGGCTTACTTCATCCTCCTTCTCTTCACTTTCTCCTTCAAATGTCCTTGGAGGACTGTCGACCAATAGTCAGGTCCCAATTAATTTCAGTTTATACAAGATGCTTCCTTCAAGGATGAAGTTCTCGTCTATCAGTGCTTGTTTTCACATAACATGTCAGGAAAAGAACAGACTGTCACAGATGGTTGGGCCAAACACAGACCAAAAAATAACAGCATCTAATTAAGCACGAATACAGGAGTTCATAAGATCTTCCTTAAATGGATACCTTGCCCTCACACTTGAGAGGAGCCATCTCCAGAGACTGAAAAATGTTCTTTCTTTTCCAATTCCTCTTTCAATTTCCCGATCTCTTGCAAGGCATCCCAGATTTTTGGCTTCATGACTTTCAAATTGCTGACTATCAGCCCCGTTATCATAGAATCATAGAATCAGTTGGGTTGGAAGGGACCTCTGAGATCAAGTCCAACCCTTGATCCACTATCGCTGTGGTTGCTAGACAATGGCACTAAGTGCCACATCCAGTCTCATCATAAAAACCTCCAGGGGTGGAGAATCCACCACTTCCCTGGGCAGCCCATTCCAATGCCTGATTACCCTCTCTGTAAAGAAATTCTTTTTAATATCTAACCTAAACCTTCCCTGGCACAACTTAAGACCATGTCCTCTTGTTCTGCTGATAGCTGCCTGGGAAAAGAGACCAAACCCCATCTGGCTACAACCTCCTGTCCGGGAGTTGTAGAGAGTGATGAGGTCTCCCCTGAGCCTCCTCATCTCCAGGCTGAACAACCCCAGCTCCCTCAGGCTCTCCTCATAGGACTTGTGCTCGAGTCCCTTCACCAGCCTTGTTGCTCTCCTCTGGACCTGCTCCAGCACCTCAATATCCTTCCTGAACTGAGGGGCCCAGAACTGGACACAGTACTCCAGGTGCAGCCTCACCAGCACTGAGTACAGGAGAAGAATCACTTCCTTGGACCTTTTGGCCATGCTGTTCCTGATCCAGGCCAGGATGCCATTGTGCTTCTTGGCCACCTGGGCACACTGCTGGCTCATGTTCAGCTTCCTATCAATCCAAACTCCCAGGTCCCTCTCTGTCTGGTTGCTCTCCAGCCACTCTGTGCCCAGCCTGTAGTGCTGCATGGGGTTGTTGTGGCCAAAGTGCAGGACCCGGCACTTGGCCTTGTTGAACCTCATTCCGTTGGAATCAGTCCAACTCTCTAACCTGTCCAGGTCCCTCAGCAGAGCCCTCCTGACTTCCAGCTGATTGACGCTCCCCCCCAGCTTAGTGTCATCTGCAAATTTGCTGATGACGGACTCAATCCCCTCATCTAAATCATCAATAAAGATATTAAACAGAACCGGGCCCAACACTGATCCCTGGGGGACACCACTAGTGACTGGTTGCTAACTGGATGCAGCACTGTTCACCACCACTCTCTGGGCCTGGCCCTCCAGTCAGTTCCTAACCCAGCACAGGGTGTCCCTGTCCAAGTCGTGGGCTGCCAGCTTTTTCAGGAGTATGTTGTGGGAGACAGTGTCAAAGGCTTTGCTGAAGTCCAAGCATCTAAGCAGTCAGGTAGGAATCTGCTCACCTGCCTGGTGGTTGGAATCTTTTCGCAAGTCTCAAAGTTCTGATGAGGTCAGGGACTGGGTAACTTCGATTTCCTGTTTGATTTGTCTCACTCCTTTTAATTTTTTTGTTGAAGGACCATCTTTTTGATCTGCCCCCTCCCCTCCTGATTCTTCTTCTTCTTCTCCTTCTTCTTCTCTTCCTTCTTCTCCTTCTTCTTCTTCCCTTACTAATCAATGATATGGACCTGTAGCTTGCCTTATCCATTTTTTCCTTTTCACTACTGGGGCAATGACTGTAGTTGTTGTGGTCTGAGTCCCTATCTCAGCCATAGTGTCCTCCAATGCAGTTTGGGTCCTTGCCTCCACTACAGTCCTCTGAGATTATTGAACTGTGGATTGATAAGCACAGGTCAGGCCCCAGTACAGGGCAAGAAACTGCTGGTTTTGATTGGGGTAGGCAAGGCCCCCTTGGCAAGGTGATGTGTAAGTTTGCCAGGGTTGAATAACTATTCAGGTGTGAAGTTCCAGGTAAAGGGAAGTGATAACTGCCCTAGGAACCTGCCTAAATCCTTCCACACACCCTGCAACCCAGGGACTGGATGCCTCAGAGCACATTTCAATATATCTTCACCTAAAGTTTGTTTTCTCTTACACCTAGGTAACACCAGATTCCACAAACTCCATAGTGCACTGTGGTGGGTTGACCTTGGCTGGACACCAGATGCCCACCTAGCCGCTCTATCACTCCCCTTCCCAGCCATAAGGGGAGAGAGTAAGATGGAAAACAAATCATGGGTTGAGATAAGGCAGTTTATTAAAGCAAAAGCTTGTGCACGCAATAGCGAAGTGAAAAACAACAAGGTTTATTCTCTACTTCCCATGGGCAGTGAATGGTCGGTCACTTCTCGAGAAGCAGGGCTTCAGTATGCGCAATGATTTCTTAGCATGCAGCCATTGGAGAAAATGAATGCCCCCCTTCCTGCTCCTTTTCTTAGCTTTTATATCTGAGTTGATGCCATATGGTATGGAATATCCCTTTTTATTAGCTTGGGTCAGCTGGCCTGGCTGCGTCCCCTCCCAGGATCTTGTCCTTTATTGGGGGGATGGTTGTTAAAGTGATGATGCTGTGCCAGCATTGCCCAGCAGTAGCCAAAACAGTGGTGTGTTCTCAACACCCTTCTAGTTCCCAATGCAAAGCACAGCACTATGAGGGCTGCTATGGGGAAATGAACTCCATCTCCGCCAGACCCAATACACTCTCCCAGTTTATATACTGGGCATGATGTTCTATGGTGTGGAACATCCCTTTGGCCAGTTTGGGTCACCTGTCCCAGCTATGCTCCCTCCCACTTTCTTTTGCAAACCCCCTCACTGGCACAACAGAAGACAAGAAAAAAAGTCCTTGACTTAGGATAAATACAAATTATCAAAACAAAAATATCAGTGTGTTATCAACACCATTCTCATTCTGAATCCAAAACACAGCACTGGAACAGGTACTGAGAAGGAATTAACTCTACCCTAGTTAAAGCCAGGGCACGTGCCTATGGTATAATTAATTTCTCTGTTTTATGCAATATGGAAATGATTCTTAGCTATTGGGCAAAGGTGTGTCCCTATATCTATATCTCTACAATGTTGTGCCAAGGGACTGCTATGGTTGAACTTGTAGTAGTAACTCATCTCACTTCTTTTTCTCTGTAGCTCCTTACGCTACAGTGTCTTCCTATCCTTGTTTGCACTCTTTCTAAAGGCTCGCTTGCCTCGGTCCTCAGGGGTATGGGGGATGGGACCGGGCACTGCAATTAGGGTTCTGACACAGTTGAGGTGCGGTGCAACAATGCCCTCTTTATTCAGGGGGAACAAGGGGTTAAATAAACTAG